>NW_027479149.1:0-210122 GCF_051014685.1 Ptiloglossa arizonensis | reverse complement strand
TACGTTATACGTTATACGTTATACGTTATACGTTATACGTTATACGTTATACGTTATACGTTGTACGTTATACGTTATACGTTATACGTTATACGTTATACGTCATAGGTTATACGTTATACGTTATTCTTTATGCGTTATACGTTATACGTTAGACGTTATACGGTATACGTTATACGTTATACGTTATACGTTATACGTTATACGTTATACGTTATACGTTATACGTTATACGTTATACGTTATACGTTATACGTTATACGTTATACGTTATACGTTATACGTTATACGTTATACGTTATACGTCATAGGTTATACGTTATGCGTTATACGTTATACGTTATACCCTATACGTCATATGTTATACGTTATACGTTATTCTTTATGCGTTATACGTTATACGACATACGTTATACGTTATACGGTATACGATATACGTTATGCGTTATACGTTTTACGTTATTCGTTATACGACATACGTTATACGTTATACGGTATACGATATACGTTATGCGTTATACGTTTTACGTTATTCGTTATACGTTATACGTTATACGTTATACGTTATACGTTATACGTTATACGTTATACGTTATACGTTATACGTTATACGTTATACGTTATACGTTATACGTTATACGTTATACGTTATACGTTATACGTTATACGTTATACGTTATACGTTATACGTTATACGTTATACGTTATACGTTATACGTTATACGTTATACGTTATACGTTATACGTTATACGTTATACGTTATACGTTATACGTTATACGTTATACGTTATACGTTATACGTTATACGTTATACGTTATACGTTATACGTTATACGTTATACGTTATACGTTATACGTTATACGTTATACGTTATACGTTATACGTTATACGTTATACGTTATACGTTATACGTTATACGTTGTACGTTATACGTAGTACGTTATACGTTGTACGTTATACGTTATACGTTGTACGTTATACGTTATACGTTATACGTTATACGTTGTACGTTATACGTTATACGTTATACGTTATACGTTATACGTCATAGGTTATACGTTATACGTTATTCTTTATGCGTTATACGTTATACGACATACGTTATACGTTATACGGTATACGATATACGTTATGCGTTATACGTTTTACGTTATTCGTTATACGTTATACGTTATACGTTATACGTTATACGTTATACGTTATACGTTATACGTTATACGTTATACGTTATACGTTATACGTTATACGTTATACGTTATACGTTATACGTATACGTTATACGTTATACGTTATACGTTATACGTTATACGTTATACGTTATACGTTATACGTTATACGTTATACGTTATACGTTATACGTTATACGTTATACGTTGTACGTTATACGTTGTACGTTATACGTTATACGTTACACGTTATACGTTATACGTCATAGGTTATACGTTATACGTTATTCTTTATGCGTTATACGTTATACGTTAGACGTTATACGGTACACGTTATACGTTTATACGTTGTACGTTATACGTTATAGCGTTACGGTTATACGTTATACGTTATACGTTATACGTTATACGTTATACGTTATACGTTATACGTTATACGTTATACGTTATACGTTATACGTTATACGTTATACGTTATACGTTATACGTTATACGTTATACGTTTATACGTTATACGTTATACGTTATACGTTATACGTTATACGTTATACGTTATACGTTATACGTTAGACGTTATACGTTATACGTTATACGTATACGTTATACGTTATACGTTATACGTTATACGTTACGTTATACGTTATACGGTTATACGTTTTACGTTATTCGTTATACGTTCTTCGTTACACGTTATACGTTATACGTTACACGTTATTCGTAATACGTTATACGTGATACGTTATACGTTATACGTTATACGTTATACGATATACGTTTATACGTTATACGTTATACGTTACACGTTATACGTTATACGTTTTACGTTATACGTTATACGTTATACGTTATACGTTATACGTTGTACGTTATACGTTGTACGTTGTACGTTATCACGTTATACGTTATTACGTTGTACGTTATACGTTGTACGTTATACGTAGTACGTTATACGTTGTACGTTATACCTTATACGTTGTACGTTATACGTTATACGGTTATACGTTATACGTTATACGTTGTACGTTATACGTTATACGTTATACGTTATACGTTATACGTCATAGGTTATACGTTATACGTTATTCTTTATGCGTTATACGTTATACGTTATACGTTATACGGTATACGTTATACGTTATACGTTATACGTTATACGTTATACGTTATACGTTTATACGTTATACGTTATACGTTATACGTTATACGTTATACGTTATACGTTATACGTCATAGGTTATACGTTATACGTTATACTATATACGTTATACATTATACGTTATACGTTGTACGTTATACGTTATACGTTATACGTTTATACGGTATACGTTATACGTTATAAGGTATACGTTATACGTTATACGTTATACGTTATACGTTATACGTTATACGTTATACGTTATACGTCATAGGTTATACGTTATACGTTATACTATATACGTTATACATTATACGTTATACGTCGTACGTTATACGTTATACGTTATACGTTATACGGTATACGTTATACGTTATAAGGTATACGTTATACGTTATACGTTTATACGTTATACGTTATGCGTTATACGTTATACGTTATACGTTATACGTTATACGTTATACGTTATACGTTATACGTTATACGTTATACGTTACACGTTATGCGTAACGTTATACGTTATACGTTATACGTTATACGTTATACGTTGTACGTTATACGTAGTACGTTATACGTTGTACGTTATACGTTATACGTTGTACGTTATACGTTATACGTTATACGTTATACGTTATACGTTATACGTTATACGTTAATACGTTGTACGTTATACGTTGTACGTTATACGTTATACGTTACACGTTATACGTTATACGTCATAGGTTATACGTTATACGTTATTCTTTATGCGTTATACGTTATACGTTATACGTTATACGGTAATACGTTATACGTTATACGTTATACGTTATACGTTATACGTTATACGTTATACGTTATATGTTATACGTTATAACGTTATACGTATACGTTATACGTTATACGTTATACGTTATACGTTATACGTTATACGTTATACGTTATACGTTATACGTTATACGTTATACGTTATACGTTATACGTTATACGTTATACGTTATACGTTTATACGTTATACGTTATACGTTAGTACGTTATACGTTATACGTTATACGTTATACGTTATACGTCATAGGTTATACGTTATACGTTATTCTTTATGCGTTATACGTATACTTACGTTATACGGTATACGGTTATACGTTATCGTTATACGTTTATACGTTATACGTTATACGTTATACGTTATACCGTTATACGTTATACGTTATACGTTATACGTTATACGTTATATACGTTATACGTTATACGTTATACGTTATACGTTATACGTTATACGTTATACGTTATACGTTATACGTTATACGTTATACGTTATACGTTATACGTATACGTTATACGTTATACGTCATAGGTTATACGTTATACGTTATACGTTATACGTTATACCCTATACGTCATATGTTATACGTTATACGTTATTCTTTATGCGTTATACGTTATACGACATACGTTATACGTTATACGGGTATACGATATACGTTATGCGTTATACGTTTTACGTTATTCGTTATACGTTATACGTTATACGTTATACGTTAACGTTATACGTTATACGTTATACGTTATACGTTATACGTTATACGTTATACGTTATACGTTATACGTTATACGTTATACGTTATACGTTATACGTTATACGTTATACGTTATACGTTATACGTTATACGTTATACGTTTATACGTTATACGTTATACGTTATACGTAATACGTTATACGTTTATACGTTATACGTTATACGTTATACGTTATACGTTATACGTTATACGTTATACGTTATACGTTATACGTTATACGTTATACGTTGTACGTTATACGTTTGTACGTTATACGTTATACGTTACACGTTATACGTTATACGTCATAGGTTATACGTTATACGTTATTCTTTATGCGTTATAACGTTATACGTTAGACGTTATACGGTATACGTTATACGTTATACGTTATACGTTATACGTTATACGTTATACGTTATATGTTATACGTTTATACGTTATACGTTATACGTTATACGTTATACGTTATACGTTATACGTTATACGTTATACGTTATACGTTATACGTTATACGTTATACGTTATACGTTATACGTTATACGTTATACGTTATACGTTATACGTTATACGTTATACGTTATACGTTATACGTTATACGTTATACGTTATACGTTTATACGTTATACGTTATACGTTATACGTCATACGTTATACGTCATACGTTATACGTTATACGTTATACGTTATACGTTATACGTTATACGTTATACGTTATACGTTGTACGTTATACGTTATACGTTATACGTTATACGTTATACGTCATATGTTATACGTTATACGTTACTCTTTATGCGTTATACGTTATACGTTAGACGCTATACGGTATACGTTATACGTTATACGTTATACGTTATACGTTATACGTTATACGTTATACGTTATACGTTATACGTCATAGGTTATACGTTATACGTTATTCTTTATGCGTTATACGTTATACGTTAGACGTTATACGGTATACGTTATACGTTATACGTTATACGTTATACGTTATACGTTATACGTTATACGTTATACGTTATACGTTATACGTTATACGTTATACGTTATACGTTATACGTTATACGTTATACGTTATACGTTATACGTTATACGTTATACGTTATACGTTATACGTTATACGTTATACGTTATACGTTATACGTTATACGTTATACGTTATACGTCATAGGTTATACGTTATACGTTATACGTTATACGTTATACCCTATACGTCATATGTTATACGTTATACGTTATTCTTTATGCGTTATACGTTATACGACATACGTTATACGTTATACGGTATACGATATACGTTATGCGTTATACGTTTTACGTTATTCGTTATACGTTATACGTTATACGTTATACGTTATACGTTATACGTTATACGTTATACGTTATACGTTATACGTTATACGTTATACGTTATACGTTATACGTTATACGTTATACGTTATACGTTATACGTTATACGTTATACGTTATACGTCATACGTTATACGTTATACGTTATACGTTATACGTTATACGTTATACGTTATACGTTATACGTTATACGTTATACGTTATACGTTGTACGTTATACGTTATACGTTATACGTTATACGTTATACGTCATAGGTTATACGTTATACGTTATTCTTTATGCGTTATACGTTATACGTTAGACGTTATACGGTATACGTTATACGTTATACGTTATACGTTATACGTTATACGTTATACGTTATACGTTATACGTTATACGTTATACGTTATACGTTATACGTTATACGATATACGTTATACGTTATACGTTATACGTTATACGTTATACGTCATAGGTTATACGTTATACGTTATACGTTATACGTTATACCCTATACGTCATATGTTATACGTTATACGTTATTCTTTATGCGTTATACGTTATACGACATACGTTATACGTTATACGGTATACGATATACGTTATGCGTTATACGTTTTACGTTATTCGTTATACGTTATACGTTATACGTTATACGTTATACGTTATACGTTATACGTTATACGTTATACGTTATACGTTATACGTTATACGTTATACGTTATACGTTATACGTTATACGTTATACGTTATACGTTATACGTTATACGTTATACGTTATACGTTATACGTTATACGTTATACGTTATACGTTATACGTTATACGTTATACGTTATACGTTATACGTTATACGTTATACGTTATACGTTATACGTTATACGTTATACGTTATACGTTATACGTTATACGTTGTACGTTATACGTTGTACGTTATACGTAGTACGTTATACGTTGTACGTTATACGTTATACGTTGTACGTTATACGTTATACGTTATACGTTATACGTTGTACGTTATACGTTATACGTTATACGTTATACGTTATATGTCATAGGTTATACGTTATACGTTATTCTTTATGCGTTATACGTTATACGACATACGTTATACGTTATACGGTATACGATATACGTTATGCGTTATACGTTTT
The DNA here is from genome assembly GCF_051014685.1 of Ptiloglossa arizonensis. NCBI lineage: Eukaryota > Metazoa > Arthropoda > Insecta > Hymenoptera > Colletidae > Ptiloglossa > Ptiloglossa arizonensis. The sequence continues at coordinate 203,794 of NW_027479149.1, read as the reverse complement.
ACGTTATTCGTTATACGTTATACGTTATACGTTATACGTTATACGTTATACGTTATACGTTATACGTTATACGTTATACGTTATACGTTATACGTTATACGTTATACGTTATACGTTATACGTTATACGTTATACGTTATACGTTATACGTTATACGTTATACGTTATACGTTATACGTAATACGTTATACGTTATACGTTATACGTTATACGTTATACGTTATACGTTATACGTTATACGTTATACGTTATACGTTATACGTTATACGTTATACGTTGTACGTTATACGTTGTACGTTATACGTTATACGTTACACGTTATACGTTATACGTCATAGGTTATACGTTATACGTTATTCTTTATGCGTTATACGTTATACGTTAGACGTTATACGGTATACGTTATACGTTATACGTTATACGTTATACGTTATACGTTATACGTTATACGTTATATGTTATACGTTATACGTTATACGTTATACGTTATACGTTATACGTTATACGTTATACGTTATACGTTATACGTTATACGTTATACGTTATACGTTATACGTTATACGTTATACGTTATACGTTATACGTTATACGTTATACGTTATACGTTATACGTTATACGTTATACGTTATACGTTATACGTTACTCTTTATGCGTTATACGTTATACGTTAGACGTTATACGGTATACGTTATACGTTATACGTTATACGTTATACGTTATACGTTATACGTTATACGTTATACGTTATACGTTATACGTTATACGTTATACGTTATACGTTATACGTTATACGTTATACGTCATAGGTTATACGTTATACGTTATTCTTTATGCGTTATACGTTATACGACATACGTTATACGTTATACGGTATACGATATACGTTATGCGTTATACGTTTTACGTTATTCGTTATACGTTATACGTTATACGTTATACGTTATACGTTATACGTTATACGTTATACGTTATACGTTATACGTTATACGTTATACGTTATACGTTATACGTTATACGTTATACGTTATACGTTATACGTTATACGTTATACGTTATACGTTATACGTTATACGTAATACGTTATACGTTATACGTTATACGTTATACGTTATACGTTATACGTTATACGTTATACGTTATACGTTATACGTTATACGTTATACGTTATACGTTGTACGTTATACGTTGTACGTTATACGTTATACGTTACACGTTATACGTTATACGTCATAGGTTATACGTTATACGTTATTCTTTATGCGTTATACGTTATACGTTAGACGTTATACGGTATACGTTATACGTTATACGTTATACGTTATACGTTATACGTTATACGTTATACGTTATATGTTATACGTTATACGTTATACGTTATACGTTATACGTTATACGTTATACGTTATACGTTATACGTTATACGTTATACGTTATACGTTATACGTTATACGTTATACGTTATACGTTATACGTTATACGTTATACGTTATACGTTATACGTTATACGTTATACGTTATACGTTATACGTTATACGTTATACGTTATACGTTATACGTTATACGTCATACGTTATACGTCATACGTTATACGTTATACGTTATACGTTATACGTTATACGTTATACGTTATACGTTATACGTTGTACGTTATACGTTATACGTTATACGTTATACGTTATACGTCATATGTTATACGTTATACGTTACTCTTTATGCGTTATACGTTATACGTTAGACGTTATACGGTATACGTTATACGTTATACGTTATACGTTATACGTTATACGTTATACGTTATACGTTATACGTTATACGTCATAGGTTATACGTTATACGTTATTCTTTATGCGTTATACGTTATACGTTAGACGTTATACGGTATACGTTATACGTTATACGTTATACGTTATACGTTATACGTTATACGTTATACGTTATACGTTATACGTTATACGTTATACGTTATACGTTATACGTTATACGTTATACGTTATACGTTATACGTTATACGTTATACGTTATACGTTATACGTTATACGTTATACGTTATACGTTATACGTTATACGTTATACGTTATACGTTATACGTTATACGTTATACGTCATAGGTTATACGTTATACGTTACACGTTATACGTTATACCCTATACGTCATATGTTATACGTTATACGTTATTCTTTATGCGTTATACGTTATACGACATACGTTATACGTTATACGGTATACGATATACGTTATGCGTTATACGTTTTACGTTATTCGTTATACGTTATACGTTATACGTTATACGTTATACGTCATACGTTATACGTTATACGTTATACGTTATACGTTATACGTTATACGTTATACGTTATACGTTATACGTTATACGTTATACGTTATACGTTATACGTTATACGTTATACGTCATACGTTATACGTTATACGTTATACGTTATACGTTATACGTTATACGTTATACGTTATACGTTATACGTTATACGTTATACGTTGTACGTTATACGTTATACGTTATACGTTATACGTTATACGTCATAGGTTATACGTTATACGTTATTCTTTATGCGTTATACGTTATACGTTAGACGTTATACGGTATACGTTATACGTTATACGTTATACGTTATACGTTATACGTTATACGTTATACGTTATACGTTATACGTTATACGTTATACGTTATACGTTATACGTTATACGTTATACGTTATACGTTATACGTTATACGTTATACGTTATACGTTATACGTTATACGTTATACGTTATACGTCATAGGTTATACGTTATACGTTATACGTTATACGTTATACCCTATACGTCATATGTTATACGTTATACGTTATTCTTTATGCGTTATACGTTATACGACATACGTTATACGTTATACGGTATACGATATACGTTATGCGTTATACGTTTTACGTTATTCGTTATACGTTATACGTTATACGTTATACGTTATACGTTATACGTTATACGTTATACGTTATACGTTATACGTTATACGTTATACGTTATACGTTATACGTTATACGTTATACGTTATACGTTATACGTTATACGTTATACGTTATACGTTATACGTTATACGTTATACGTTATACGTTATACGTTATACGTTATACGTTATACGTTATACGTTATACGTTATACGTTATACGTTATACGTTATACGTTATACGTTATACGTTATACGTTATACGTTATACGTTATACGTTATACGTTGTACGTTATACGTTGTACGTTATACGTAGTACGTTATACGTTGTACGTTATACGTTATACGTTGTACGTTATACGTTATACGTTATACGTTATACGTTGTACGTTATACGTTATACGTTATACGTTATACGTTATACGTCATAGGTTATACGTTATACGTTATTCTTTATGCGTTATACGTTATACGACATACGTTATACGTTATACGGTATACGATATACGTTATGCGTTATACGTTTTACGTTACTCGTTATACGTTATACGTTATACGTTATACGTTATACGTTATACGTTATACGTTATACGTTATACGTTATACGTTATACGTTATACGTTATACGTTATACGTTATACGTTATACGTTATACGTTATACGTTATACGTTATACGTTATACGTTATACGTTATACGTTATACGTTATACGTAATACGTTATACGTTATACGTTATACGTTATACGTTATACGTTATACGTTATACGTTATACGTTATACGTTATACGTTATACGTTATACGTTATACGTTGTACGTTATACGTTGTACGTTATACGTTATACGTTACACGTTATACGTTATACGTCATAGGTTATACGTTATACGTTATTCTTTATGCGTTATACGTTATACGTTAGACGTTATACGGTATACGTTATACGTTATACGTTATACGTTATACGTTATACGTTATACGTTATACGTTATATGTTATACGTTATACGTTATACGTTATACGTTATACGTTATACGTTATACGTTATACGTTATACGTTATACGTTATACGTTATACGTTATACGTTATACGTTATACGTTATACGTTATACGTTATACGTTATACGTTATACGTTATACGTTATACGTTATACGTTATACGTTATACGTTATACGTTACTCTTTATGCGTTATACGTTATTCGTTAGACGTTATACGGTATACGTTATACGTTATACGTTATACGTTATACGTTATACGTTATACGTTATACGTTATACGTTATACGTTATACGTTATACGTTATACGTTATACGTTATACGTTATACGTTATACGTTATACGTTATACGTTATACGTTATACGTTATACGTTATACGTTATACGTTATACGTTATACGTTATACGTTATACGTTATACGTCATAGGTTATACGTTATACGTTATACGTTATACGTTATACCCTATACGTCATATGTTATACGTTATACGTTATTCTTTATGCGTTATACGTTATACGACATACGTTATACGTTATACGGTATACGATATACGTTATACGTTATACGTTATACGTTATACGTTATACGTTATACGTTATACGTTATACGTTATACGTTATACGTTATACGTTATACGTTATACGTTATACGTTATACGTTATACGTTATACGTTATACGTTATACGTTATACGTTATACGTTATACGTTATACGATATACGTTATACGTTATACGTTATACGTTATACGTTATACGTTATACGTTATACGTTATACGTTATACGTTGTACGTTGTACGTTATACGTTATACGTTATACGTTATACGTCATAGGTTATACGTTATACGTTATTCTTTATGCGTTGTACGTTATACGTTAGACGTTATACGGTATACGTTATACGTTATACGTTATACGTTATACGTTATACGTTATACGTTATACGTTATACGTTATACGTTATACGTTATACGTTATACGTTATACGTTATACGTTATACGTTATACGTTATACGTTATACGTTATACGTTATACGTCATAGGTTATACGTTATACGTTATACGTTTTACGTTATACGTTATACGTTATACGTTATACGTTATTCTTTATGCGTTATACGTTATACGTTAGACGTTATACGGTATACGTTATACGTTATACGTTATACGTTATACGTTATACGTTATACGTTATACGTTATACGTTATACGTTATACGTTATACGGTATACGTTATACGTTATAAGGTATACGTTATACGTTATACGTTATACGTTATACGTTATACGTTATACGTTATACGTTATACGTCATAGGTTATACGTTATACGTTATACTATATACGTTATACATTATACGTTATACGTCGTACGTTATACGTTATACGTTATACGTTATACGGTATACGTTATACGTTATAAGGTATACGTTATACGTTATACGTTATACGTTATACGTTATGCGTTATACGTTATACGTTATACGTTATACGTTATACGTTATACGTTATACGTTATACGTTATACGTTATACGTTACACGTTATGCGTTATACGTTATACGTTATACGTTATACGTTATACGTTGTACGTTATACGTAGTACGTTATACGTTGTACGTTATACGTTATACGTTGTACGTTATACGTTATACGTTATACGTTATACGTTATACGTTATACGTTATACGTTATACGTTGTACGTTATACGTTGTACGTTATACGTTATACGTTACACGTTATACGTTATACGTCATAGGTTATACGTTATACGTTATTCTTTATGCGTTATACGTTATACGTTATACGTTATACGGTATACGTTATACGTTATACGTTATACGTTATACGTTATACGTTATACGTTATACGTTATATGTTATACGTTATACGTTATACGTTATACGTTATACGTTATACGTTATACGTTATACGTTATACGTTATACGTTATACGTTATACGTCATACGTTATACGTTATACGTTATACGTTATACGTTATACGTTATACGTTATACGTTATACGTTATACGTTATACGTTGTACGTTATACGTTATACGTTATACGTTATACGTTATACGTCATAGGTTATACGTTATACGTTATTCTTTATGCGTTATACGTTATACGTTAGACGTTATACGGTATACGTTATACGTTATACGTTATACGTTATACGTTATACGTTATACGTTATACGTTATACGTTATACGTTATACGTTATACGTTATACGTTATACGTTATACGTTATACGTTATACGTTATACGTTATACGTTATACGTTATACGTTATACGTTATACGTTATACGTTATACGTTATACGTTATACGTTATACGTTATACGTTATACGTCATAGGTTATACGTTATACGTTATACGTTATACGTTATACCCTATACGTCATATGTTATACGTTATACGTTATTCTTTATGCGTTATACGTTATACGACATACGTTATACGTTATACGGTATACGATATACGTTATGCGTTATACGTTTTACGTTATTCGTTATACGTTATACGTTATACGTTATACGTTATACGTTATACGTTATACGTTATACGTTATACGTTATACGTTATACGTTATACGTTATACGTTATACGTTATACGTTATACGTTATACGTTATACGTTATACGTTATACGTTATACGTTATACGTTATACGTTATACGTTATACGTTATACGTTATACGTAATACGTTATACGTTATACGTTATACGTTATACGTTATACGTTATACGTTATACGTTATACGTTATACGTTATACGTTATACGTTATACGTTATACGTTGTACGTTATACGTTGTACGTTATACGTTATACGTTACACGTTATACGTTATACGTCATAGGTTATACGTTATACGTTATTCTTTATGCGTTATACGTTATACGTTAGACGTTATACGGTATACGTTATACGTTATACGTTATACGTTATACGTTATACGTTATACGTTATATGTTATACGTTATACGTTATACGTTATACGTTATACGTTATACGTTATACGTTATACGTTATACGTTATACGTTATACGTTATACGTTATACGTTATACGTTATACGTTATACGTTATACGTTATACGTTATACGTTATACGTTATACGTTATACGTTATACGTTATACGTTATACGTTATACGTTATACGTTATACGTTATACGTTATACGTTATACGTCATACGTTATACGTCATACGTTATACGTTATACGTTATACGTTATACGTTATACGTTATACGTTATACGTTATACGTTGTACGTTATACGTTATACGTTATACGTTATACGTTATACGTCATATGTTATACGTTATACGTTACTCTTTATGCGTTATACGTTATACGTTAGACGCTATACGGTATACGTTATACGTTATACGTTATACGTTATACGTTATACGTTATACGTTATACGTTATACGTTATACGTCATAGGTTATACGTTATACGTTATTCTTTATGCGTTATACGTTATACGTTAGACGTTATACGGTATACGTTATACGTTATACGTTATACGTTATACGTTATACGTTATACGTTATACGTTATACGTTATACGTTATACGTTATACGTTATACGTTATACGTTATACGTTATACGTTATACGTTATACGTTATACGTTATACGTTATACGTTATACGTTATACGTTATACGTTATACGTTATACGTTATACGTTATACGTTATACGTTATACGTCATAGGTTATACGTTATACGTTATACGTTATACGTTATACCCTATACGTCATATGTTATACGTTATACGTTATTCTTTATGCGTTATACGTTATACGACATACGTTATACGTTATACGGTATACGATATACGTTATGCGTTATACGTTTTACGTTATTCGTTATACGTTATACGTTATACGTTATACGTTATACGTTATACGTTATACGTTATACGTTATACGTTATACGTTATACGTTATACGTTATACGTTATACGTTATACGTTATACGTTATACGTTATACGTTATACGTTATACGTTATACGTCATACGTTATACGTTATACGTTATACGTTATACGTTATACGTTATACGTTATACGTTATACGTTATACGTTATACGTTATACGTTGTACGTTATACGTTATACGTTATACGTTATACGTTATACGTCATAGGTTATACGTTATACGTTATTCTTTATGCGTTATACGTTATACGTTAGACGTTATACGGTATACGTTATACGTTATACGTTATACGTTATACGTTATACGTTATACGTTATACGTTATACGTTATACGTTATACGTTATACGTTATACGTTATACGATATACGTTATACGTTATACGTTATACGTTATACGTTATACGTCATAGGTTATACGTTATACGTTATACGTTATACGTTATACCCTATACGTCATATGTTATACGTTATACGTTATTCTTTATGCGTTATACGTTATACGACATACGTTATACGTTATACGGTATACGATATACGTTATGCGTTATACGTTTTACGTTATTCGTTATACGTTATACGTTATACGTTATACGTTATACGTTATACGTTATACGTTATACGTTATACGTTATACGTTATACGTTATACGTTATACGTTATACGTTATACGTTATACGTTATACGTTATACGTTATACGTTATACGTTATACGTTATACGTTATACGTTATACGTTATACGTTATACGTTATACGTTATACGTTATACGTTATACGTTATACGTTATACGTTATACGTTATACGTTATACGTTATACGTTATACGTTATACGTTATACGTTATACGTTGTACGTTATACGTTGTACGTTATACGTAGTACGTTATACGTTGTACGTTATACGTTATACGTTGTACGTTATACGTTATACGTTATACGTTATACGTTGTACGTTATACGTTATACGTTATACGTTATACGTTATATGTCATAGGTTATACGTTATACGTTATTCTTTATGCGTTATACGTTATACGACATACGTTATACGTTATACGGTATACGATATACGTTATGCGTTATACGTTTTACGTTATTCGTTATACGTTATACGTTATACGTTATACGTTATACGTTATACGTTATACGTTATACGTTATACGTTATACGTTATACGTTATACGTTATACGTTATACGTTATACGTTATACGTTATACGTTATACGTTATACGTTATACGTTATACGTTATACGTTATACGTTATACGTAATACGTTATACGTTATACGTTATACGTTATACGTTATACGTTATACGTTATACGTTATACGTTATACGTTATACGTTATACGTTATACGTTATACGTTGTACGTTATACGTTGTACGTTATACGTTATACGTTACACGTTATACGTTATACGTCATAGGTTATACGTTATACGTTATTCTTTATGCGTTATACGTTATACGTTAGACGTTATACGGTATACGTTATACGTTATACGTTATACGTTATACGTTATACGTTATACGTTATACGTTATATGTTATACGTTATACGTTATACGTTATACGTTATACGTTATACGTTATACGTTATACGTTATACGTTATACGTTATACGTTATACGTTATACGTTATACGTTATACGTTATACGTTATACGTTATACGTTATACGTTATACGTTATACGTTATACGTTATACGTTATACGTTATACGTTATACGTTACTCTTTATGCGTTATACGTTATACGTTAGACGTTATACGGTATACGTTATACGTTATACGTTATACGTTATACGTTATACGTTATACGTTATACGTTATACGTTATACGTTATACGTTATACGTTATACGTTATACGTTATACGTTATACGTTATACGTCATAGGTTATACGTTATACGTTATTCTTTATGCGTTATACGTTATACGACATACGTTATACGTTATACGGTATACGATATACGTTATGCGTTATACGTTTTACGTTATTCGTTATACGTTATACGTTATACGTTATACGTTATACGTTATACGTTATACGTTATACGTTATACGTTATACGTTATACGTTATACGTTATACGTTATACGTTATACGTTATACGTTATACGTTATACGTTATACGTTATACGTTATACGTTATACGTTATACGTAATACGTTATACGTTATACGTTATACGTTATACGTTATACGTTATACGTTATACGTTATACGTTATACGTTATACGTTATACGTTATACGTTATACGTTGTACGTTATACGTTGTACGTTATACGTTATACGTTACACGTTATACGTTATACGTCATAGGTTATACGTTATACGTTATTCTTTATGCGTTATACGTTATACGTTAGACGTTATACGGTATACGTTATACGTTATACGTTATACGTTATACGTTATACGTTATACGTTATACGTTATATGTTATACGTTATACGTTATACGTTATACGTTATACGTTATACGTTATACGTTATACGTTATACGTTATACGTTATACGTTATACGTTATACGTTATACGTTATACGTTATACGTTATACGTTATACGTTATACGTTATACGTTATACGTTATACGTTATACGTTATACGTTATACGTTATACGTTATACGTTATACGTTATACGTTATACGTTATACGTCATACGTTATACGTCATACGTTATACGTTATACGTTATACGTTATACGTTATACGTTATACGTTATACGTTATACGTTGTACGTTATACGTTATACGTTATACGTTATACGTTATACGTCATATGTTATACGTTATACGTTACTCTTTATGCGTTATACGTTATACGTTAGACGTTATACGGTATACGTTATACGTTATACGTTATACGTTATACGTTATACGTTATACGTTATACGTTATACGTTATACGTCATAGGTTATACGTTATACGTTATTCTTTATGCGTTATACGTTATACGTTAGACGTTATACGGTATACGTTATACGTTATACGTTATACGTTATACGTTATACGTTATACGTTATACGTTATACGTTATACGTTATACGTTATACGTTATACGTTATACGTTATACGTTATACGTTATACGTTATACGTTATACGTTATACGTTATACGTTATACGTTATACGTTATACGTTATACGTTATACGTTATACGTTATACGTTATACGTTATACGTTATACGTTATACGTCATAGGTTATACGTTATACGTTACACGTTATACGTTATACCCTATACGTCATATGTTATACGTTATACGTTATTCTTTATGCGTTATACGTTATACGACATACGTTATACGTTATACGGTATACGATATACGTTATGCGTTATACGTTTTACGTTATTCGTTATACGTTATACGTTATACGTTATACGTTATACGTCATACGTTATACGTTATACGTTATACGTTATACGTTATACGTTATACGTTATACGTTATACGTTATACGTTATACGTTATACGTTATACGTTATACGTTATACGTTATACGTCATACGTTATACGTTATACGTTATACGTTATACGTTATACGTTATACGTTATACGTTATACGTTATACGTTATACGTTATACGTTGTACGTTATACGTTATACGTTATACGTTATACGTTATACGTCATAGGTTATACGTTATACGTTATTCTTTATGCGTTATACGTTATACGTTAGACGTTATACGGTATACGTTATACGTTATACGTTATACGTTATACGTTATACGTTATACGTTATACGTTATACGTTATACGTTATACGTTATACGTTATACGTTATACGTTATACGTTATACGTTATACGTTATACGTTATACGTTATACGTTATACGTTATACGTTATACGTTATACGTTATACGTCATAGGTTATACGTTATACGTTATACGTTATACGTTATACCCTATACGTCATATGTTATACGTTATACGTTATTCTTTATGCGTTATACGTTATACGACATACGTTATACGTTATACGGTATACGATATACGTTATGCGTTATACGTTTTACGTTATTCGTTATACGTTATACGTTATACGTTATACGTTATACGTTATACGTTATACGTTATACGTTATACGTTATACGTTATACGTTATACGTTATACGTTATACGTTATACGTTATACGTTATACGTTATACGTTATACGTTATACGTTATACGTTATACGTTATACGTTATACGTTATACGTTATACGTTATACGTTATACGTTATACGTTATACGTTATACGTTATACGTTATACGTTATACGTTGTACGTTATACGTTGTACGTTATACGTTATACGTTATACGTTATACGTTGTACGTTATACGTTATACGTTATACGTTATACGTTATACGTCATAGGTTATACGTTATACGTTATTCTTTATGCGTTATACGTTATACGACATACGTTATACGTTATACGGTATACGATATACGTTATGCGTTATACGTTTTACGTTACTCGTTATACGTTATACGTTATACGTTATACGTTATACGTTATACGTTATACGTTATACGTTATACGTTATACGTTATACGTTATACGTTATACGTTATACGTTATACGTTATACGTTATACGTTATACGTTATACGTTATACGTTATACGTTATACGTTATACGTTATACGTTATACGTAATACGTTATACGTTATACGTTATACGTTATACGTTATACGTTATACGTTATACGTTATACGTTATACGTTATACGTTATACGTTATACGTTATACGTTGTACGTTATACGTTGTACGTTATACGTTATACGTTACACGTTATACGTTATACGTCATAGGTTATACGTTATACGTTATTCTTTATGCGTTATACGTTATACGTTAGACGTTATACGGTATACGTTATACGTTATACGTTATACGTTATACGTTATACGTTATACGTTATACGTTATATGTTATACGTTATACGTTATACGTTATACGTTATACGTTATACGTTATACGTTATACGTTATACGTTATACGTTATACGTTATACGTTATACGTTATACGTTATACGTTATACGTTATACGTTATACGTTATACGTTATACGTTATACGTTATACGTTATACGTTATACGTTATACGTTATACGTTACTCTTTATGCGTTATACGTTATACGTTAGACGTTATACGGTATACGTTATACGTTATACGTTATACGTTATACGTTATACGTTATACGTTATACGTTATACGTTATACGTTATACGTTATACGTTATACGTTATACGTTATACGTTATACGTTATACGTTATACGTTATACGTTATACGTTATACGTTATACGTTATACGTTATACGTTATACGTTATACGTTATACGTTATACGTTATACGTCATAGGTTATACGTTATACGTTATACGTTATACGTTATACCCTATACGTCATATGTTATACGTTATACGTTATTCTTTATGCGTTATACGTTATACGACATACGTTATACGTTATACGGTATACGATATACGTTATACGTTATACGTTATACGTTATACGTTATACGTTATACGTTATACGTTATACGTTATACGTTATACGTTATACGTTATACGTTATACGTTATACGTTATACGTTATACGTTATACGTTATACGTTATACGTTATACGTTATACGTTATACGTTATACGATATACGTTATACGTTATACGTTATACGTTATACGTTATACGTTATACGTTATACGTTATACGTTATACGTTGTACGTTGTACGTTATACGTTATACGTTATACGTTATACGTCATAGGTTATACGTTATACGTTATTCTTTATGCGTTGTACGTTATACGTTAGACGTTATACGGTATACGTTATACGTTATACGTTATACGTTATACGTTATACGTTATACGTTATACGTTATACGTTATACGTTATACGTTATACGTTATACGTTATACGTTATACGTTATACGTTATACGTTATACGTTATACGTTATACGTTATACGTCATAGGTTATACGTTATACGTTATACGTTTTACGTTATACGTTATACGTTATACGTTATACGTTATTCTTTATGCGTTATACGTTATACGTTAGACGTTATACGGTATACGTTATACGTTATACGTTATACGTTATACGTTATACGTTATACGTTATACGTTATACGTTATACGTTATACGTTATACGTTATACGTTATACGTTATACGTTATACGTTATACGTTATACGTTATACGTTATACGTTATACGTTATACGTTATACGTTATACGTTATACGTTATACGTCATAGGTTATACGTTATACGTTATACGTTATACGTTATACCCTATACGTCATATGTTATACGTTATACGTTATTCTTTATGCGTTATACGTTATACGACATACGTTATACGTTATACGGTATACGATATACGTTATGCGTTATACGTTTTACGTTATTCGTTATACGTTATACGTTATACGTTATACGTTATACGTTATACGTTATACGTTATACGTTATACGTTATACGTTATACGTTATACGTTATACGTTATACGTTATACGTTATACGTTATACGTTATACGTTATACGTTATACGTTATACGTTATACGTTATACGCTATACGTTATACGTTATACGTTATACGTTATACGTTATACGTTATACGATATACGTTATACGTTATACGTTATACGTTATACGTTATACGTTATACGTTATACGTTATACGTTATACGTTATACGTTGTACGGTGTACGTTATACGTTATACGTTATACGTTATACGTTATACGTTATACGTTATACGTTATACGTTATACGTTATACGTTATACGTTATACGTTATACGTTATACGTTATACGTTATACGTTATACGTTATACGTTATACGTTATACGTTATACGTTATACGTTGTACGTTATACGTTATACGTTATGCGTTATACGTTTTACGTTATTCGTTATACGTTCTTCGTTACACGTTATACGTTATACGTTATGCGTTATACGTTATACGTTATACGTTATACGTTATACGTTATACGTTATATGTTATACGTTATACGTTATACGTAATACGTTATACGTTATACGTTATACGTTATACGTTATACGTTATACGTTATACGTTATACGTTATACGTTTTACGTTATACGTTATTCGTTATACGTTATACGTTATACGTTATACGTTATACGTTACACGTTATACGTTATACGTTATACGTTTTACGTTATTCGTGATACGTTATACGTTATACGTTATACGTTATACGTTATACGTTTTACGTTATACGTTATACGTTATACGTTATACGTTATTCTTTATGCGTTATACGTTATACGTTAGACGTTATACGGTATACGTTATACGTTATACGTTATACGTTATACGTTATACGTTATACGTTATACGTTATACGTTATACGTTATGCGTTATACGTTTTACGTTATTCGTTATACGTTCTTCGTTACACGTTATACGTTATACGTTATGCGTTATACGTTTTACGTTATTCGTGATACGTTATACGTTATACGTTATACGTTATACGTTATACGTTATACATTATACGTTATACGTTATACGTTATACGTTATATGTTATACGTGATACGTTATACGTTATACGTTATGCGTTATACGTTATACGTTATACGTTATACGTTATACGTTATACGTCATAGGTTATGCGTTATACGTTATACGTTATACGTTTTACGTTATACGTTATTCGTTATACGTTATACGTTATACGTTATACGTTATACGTTACACGTTATACGTTATACGTTATACGTTTTACGTTATTCGTGATACGTTATACGTTATACGTTATACGTTATACGTTATACGTTTTACGTTATACGTTATACGTTATACGTTATACGTTATTCTTTATGCGTTATACGTTATACGTTAGACGTTATATGGTATACGTTATACGTTATACGTTATACGTTATACGTTATACGTTATACGTTATACGTTATACGTTATACGTTATGCGTTATACGTTTTACGTTATTCGTTATACGTTCTTCGTTACACGTTATACGTTATACGTTATGCGTTATACGTTATACGTTATACGTTATACGTTATACGTTATACGTTATATGTTATACGTTATACGTTATACGTAATACGTTATACGTTATACGTTATACGTTATACGTTATACGTTATACGTTATACGTTATACGTTATACGTTATACGTTATACGTTATACGTTATACGTTATACGTTATACGTTATACGTTATACGTTATACGTTATACGTTATACGTTATACGTTATACGTTATACGTTATACGTCATACGTTATACGTTATACGTCATAGGTTATACGTTATACGTTATACGTTATACGTTATACGTTATACGTTATACGTTGTACGTTATACGTTATACGTTATACGTTATACGGTATACGTTATACGTTATAAGGTATACGTTATACGTTATACGTTATACGTTATGCGTTATACGTTATACGTTATACGTTATACGTTATACGTCATAGGTTATACGTTATACGCTATTCTTTATGCGTTATACGTTATACGATATACGTTATACGTTATACGGTATACGATATACGTTATGCGTTATACGTTTTACGTTATTCGTTATACGTTATACGTTGTACGTTATACGTTATACGTTATACGTTATACGTTATACGTTATACGTTATACGTTATACGTTATACGTTATCCGTTATACGTTATCCGTTATACGTTATGCGTTATACGTTATGCGTTATACGTTATACGTTATACGTTATACGTTATACGTCATAGGTTATGCGTTATACGTTGTACGTTATACGTTTTACGTTATACGTTATTCGTTATACGTTATACGTTATACGTTATACGTTATACGTTACACGTTATACGTTATACGTTATACGTTTTACGTTATTTGTGATACGTTATACGTTATACGTTATACGTTATACGTTATACGTTTTACGTTATACGTTATACGTTATACGTTATACGTTATTCTTTATGCGTTATACGTTATACGTTAGACGTTATACGGTATACGTTATACGTTATACGTTATACGTTATACGTTATACGTTATACGTTATACGTTATACGTTATACGTTATGCGTTATACGTTTTACGTTATTCGTTATACGTTATACGTTGTACGTTATACGTTATACGTTATACGTTATACGTTATACGTTATACGTTATACGTTATACGTTATACGTTATACGTTATACGTTATACGTTATACGTTGTACGTTATACGTTATACGTTATACGTTATACGGTATACGTTATACGTTATAAGGTATACGTTATACGTTATACGTTATACGTTATGCGTTATACGTTATACGTTATACGTTATACGTTATACGTCATAGGTTATACGTTATACGCTATTCTTTATGCGTTATACGTTATACGATATACGTTATACGTTATACGGTATACGATATACGTTATGCGTTATACGTTTTACGTTATTCGTTATACGTTATACGTTGTACGTTATACGTTATACGTTATCCGTTATACGTTATCCGTTATACGTTATGCGTTATACGTTATACGTTATACGTTATACGTCATAGGTTATGCGTTATACGTTGTACGTTATACGTTTTACGTTATACGTTATTCGTTATACGTTATACGTTATACGTTATACGTTATACGTTACACGTTATACGTTATACGTTATACGTTTTACGTTATTTGTGATACGTTATACGTTATACGTTATACGTTATACGTTATACGTTTTACGTTATACGTTATACGTTATACGTTATACGTTATTCTTTATGCGTTATACGTTATACGTTAGACGTTATACGGTATACGTTATACGTTATACGTTATACGTTATACGTTATACGTTATACGTTATACGTTATACGTTATACGTTATGCGTTATACGTTTTACGTTATTCGTTATACGTTCTTCGTTACACGTTATACGTTATACGTTATGCGTTATACGTTATACGTTATACGTTATACGTTATACGTTATACGTTATAGGTTATACGTTATACGTTATACGTAATACGTTATACGTTATACGTTATACGTTATACGTTATACGTTATACGTTATACGTTATACGTTATACGTTATACGTTGTACGTTATACGTTATACGTTATACGTTATACGGTATACGTTATACGTTATAAGGTATACGTTATACGTTATACGTTATACGTTATGCGTTATACGTTATACGTTATACGTTATACGTTATACGTTATACGTTATACGTTATACGTTATACGTTATACGTTATACGTTATGCGTTATACGTTTTACGTTATACGTTATGCGTTATACGTTTTACGTTATTCGTTATACGTTCTTCGTTACACGTTATACGTTATACGTTATGCGTTATACGTTTTACGTTATACGTTATACGTTATACGTTATACGTTATACGTTATACGTTATGCGTTATACGTTATACGTTATACGTTATACGTCATACGTTATACGTTATACGTTATACGTTATACGTTATACGTTATACGTTATACGTTATACGTAGTACGTTATACGTAGTACGTTATACGTTGTACGTTATACGTTATACGTTGTACGTTATACGTTATACGTTATACGTTATACGTCATAGGTTATACGTTATACGTTATTCTTTATGCGTTATACGTTATACGTTATACGTTATGCGTTATACGTTATACGTTATACGTTATACGTCATACGTTATACGTTATACGTTATACGTTATACGTTATACGTTATACGTTATACGTTATACGTAGTACGTTATACGTAGTACGTTATACGTTGTACGTTATACGTTATACGTTGTACGTTATACGTTATACGTTATACGTTATACGTCATAGGTTATACGTTATACGTTATTCTTTATGCGTTATACGTTATACGTTATACGTTATACGTTATTCTTTATGCGTTATACGTTATACGACATACGTTATACGTTATACGGTATACGATATACGTTATGCGTTATACGTTTTACGTTATTCGTTATACGTTATACGTTATACGTTATACGTTATACGTTATACGTTTTACGTTATACGTTATACGTTATACGTTATACGTTATACGTTATACGTTATACGTTATACGTTATACGTTATACGTTATACGTTATACGTTATACGTTATACGTTATACGTTATACGTTATACGTTATACGTTATACGTTATACGTTATACGTTATACGTTATACGTTATACGTTATACGTTATACGTTATACGTTATACGTTATACGTTATACGTTTTACGTTATTCGTGATACGTTATACGTTATACGTTATACGTTATACGTTATACGTTATACGTTATACGTTATACGTTATACGTTATACGTTATACGTTATACGTTATACGTTATACGTTATACGTTATACGGTATACGTTATACGTTATACGTTATACGTTATACGTTATACGGTATACGTTATACGTTATACGTTATACGTTATACGTTAAACGTATACGTTATACGTTATACGTTATACGTCATAGGTTATACGTTATACGTTATACGTTATACGTTATACGTTATACGTTATACGTTATACGTTATACGTTATACGTTATACGTTATACGTTATACGTTATACGTTATACGTTATACGTTATACGTCATAGGTTATACGTCATACGTTATACGTTATACGTTATACGTTATACGTTATACGTTATACGTTATACGTTATACGTTATACGTTATACGTTATACGTTGTACGTTATACGTTATACGTTATACGTTATACGTTATACGTTATACGTTATACGTTATACGTTATACGTTATACGTTATACGTTATATGTTATACGTTATACGTTGTACGTTATACGTAGTACGTTATACGTTGTACGTTATACGTTGTACGATATACGTTATACGTTATACGTTATACGTTATACGTTATACGGTATACGTTATACGTTATACGTTATACGTTATACGTTATACGTTATACGTTATACGTTATACGTTATACGTTATACGTTATACGTTATACGTTATACGTTATACGTTATACGTTATACGTTATACGTTATACGTCATAGGTTATACGTTTTACGTTATACGTTATTCGTTATACGTTATACGTTATACGTTATACGTTATACGTTATACGTTATACGTTATACGTTATACGTTGTACGTTATACGTTATACGTTATACGTTATACGTTATACGTTATACGTTATACGTTATACGTTATACGTTATACGTTATACGTTATACGTTATACGTTATACGTTATACGTTGTACGTTATACGTTATACGTTATACGTTATACGTTATACGTTATACGTTATACGTTATACGTTATACGTTATACGTTATACGTTATACGTTATACGTTATACGTTATACGTTATACGTTATACGTTATACGTTATACGTTATACGTTATACGTTATACGTTGTACGTTATACGTTGTACGTTATACGTAGTACGTTATACGTTGTACGTTATACGTTGTACGGTATACGTTATACGTTATACGTTATACGTTATACGTTATACGGTATACGTTATACGTTATACGTTATACGTTATACGTTATACGTTATACGTTATACGTTATACGTTATACGTTATACGTTATACGTTATACGTTATACGTTATACGTTATACGTTATACGTTATACGTTATACGTCATAGGTTATACGTTTTACGTTATACGTTATTCGTTATACGTTATACGTTATACGTTATACGTTATACGTTATACGTTATACGTTATACGTTATACGTTATACGTTATACGGTATACGTTATACGTTATACGTTATACGTCATACGTTATACGTTTTACGATATACGTTATACGTTTTACGTTATACGTTATACGTTCTACGTTATACGATATACGTTATACGTTATTCGTTATACGTTCTTCGTTACACGTTATACGTTATACGTTATGCGTTATACGTTTTACGTTATTCGTTATACGTTATACGTTTTACGTTATACGTTATACGTTATACGTTATACGTTATACGTTATACGTCATAGGTTATACGTTTTACGTTATACGTTATTCGTTATACGTTATACGTTATACGTTATACGTTATACGTAATACGTTATACTTTATACGTTATACGTTATACGTTATACGTTATACGTTATACGTTATACGTTATACGTTATACGTTATACGTTATACGTTATACGTTATACGTTATACGTTATACGTTATACGTTATACGTTATACGTTGTACGTTATACGTAGTACGTTATACGTTGTACGTTATACGTTGTACGGTATACGTTATACGTTATACGTTATACGTTATACGTTATACGGTATACGTTATACGTTATACGTTATACGTTATACGTTATACGTTATACGTTATACGTTATACGTTATACGTTATACGTTATACGTTATACGTTATACGTTATACGTTATACGTTATACGTTATACGTTATACGTCATAGGTTATACGTTTTACGTTATACGTTATTCGTTATACGTTATACGTTATACGTTATACGTTATACGTTATACGTTATACGTTATACGTTATACGTTATACGTTATACGGTATACGTTATACGTTATACGTTATACGTCATACGTTATACGTTTTACGATATACGTTATACGTTTTACGTTATACGTTATACGTTCTACGTTATACGATATACGTTATACGTTATTCGTTATACGTTCTTCGTTACACGTTATACGTTATACGTTATGCGTTATACGTTTTACGTTATTCGTTATACGTTATACGTTATACGTTATACGTTTTACGTTATACGTTATACGTTATACGTTATACGTTATACGTTATACGTCATAGGTTATACGTTTTACGTTATACGTTATTCGTTATACGTTATACGTTATACGTTATACGTTATACGTAATACGTTATACTTTATACGTTATACGTTATACGTTATACGTTATACGTTATACGTTATACGTTATACGTTATACGTTATACGTTATACGTTATACGTTATACGGTATACGTTATACGTTATACGTTATACGTCATACGTTATACGTTTTACGATATACGTTATACGTTTTACGTTATACGTTATACGTTCTACGTTATACGATATACGTTATACGTTATTCGTTATACGTTCTTCGTTACACGTTATACGTTATACGTTATGCGTTATACGTTTTACGTTATTCGTTATACGTTATACGTTATATGTTATTCTTTATACGTTATACGTTATACGTTATTCTTTATACGTCATACGTTATACGTTTTACGATATTCGTTATACGTTATACGTTATACGTTATACGTTATACGGTATACGTTATACGTTATACGTTATACGTTATACGTTATACGTTATACGTTATACGTTATACGTTACACGTTATACGTTTTACGATATACGTTACACGTTATACGTTCTACGTTATACGATATACGTTATACGTTATTCTTTATACGTTATACGTTATACGTTATTCTTTATACGTCATACGTTATACGTTTTACGACATACGTTATACGTTATACGTTATACGTTATTCGGTATACGTTATACGTTATACGTTATACGTTATACGTTATACGTTATACGTTATACGTTATACGTTTTACGTTATACGTTTTACGATATACGTTATACGTTGTACGTTCTACGTTCTACGTTATACGTTATACGTTATACGTTATACGTTGTAAGTTATACGTTAGACGTTATACGTTATACGTTATACGTTATACGATATACGTTATACGTTATTCGTTATACGTTCTTCGTTACACGTTATACGTTATACGTTATGCGTTATACGTTTTACGTTATTCGGTATACGTTATACGTTATACGTTATACGTTATACGTTATACGTTATACGTTATACGTTATACGTAATATGTAATGCGTCATACGTTTTACGTTATTCGTTATACGTTTTTCGTTACAAGTTATACGATATACGTCATACGTTATAAGTTATACGTCATAAGTTATACGATACACGTTATACGTTATACGAAATATGTAATACGTAATACGCTTTACGTTATTCGTTATACGTCATAAGTTATACGATACACGTTATACGTTATACGAAATATGTAATACGTAATACGCTTTACGTTATTCGTTATACGTTCTTCGTTACACGTTATACGTTATACGTTATGCGTTATTCCTTTTTACGTTATTCGTAATACGTTATACGTTATACGTTATACGTTATACGTTATACGTTATACGTTATACGGTATACGTTATACGTTATACGTTACACGTTATGCGTTATACGTTATACGTTATACGTTATACGTTATACGTTATACGTTATACGTTATACGTTATACGTTATACGTTATACGTTATACGTTATGCGTTATACGTTTTACGTTATTCGTTATATGTTATACGTTATACGTTATACGTTATACGTTATACGTTATACGTTATACGTTATACGTTATACGTTATACGTTATACGTTATACGTTATACGTTATACGTTATACGTTATACGTTATACGTTATACGTTATACGTTATACGTTATACGTTATACGTTATACGTTATACGTTATACGTTATACGTTATACGTTATACGTTATACGTTATACGTTATACGTTATACGTCATAGGTTATACGTTATACGTTATACGTTATACGTTTTACGTTATACGTTATACGTTATACGTTATACGTTATACGTTATACGTCATAGGTTATACGTTATACGTTATTCTTTATGCGTTATACGTTATACGTTATACGTTATACGGTATACGTTATACGTTATACGTTATACGTTATACGTTATACGTTATACGTTATACGTTATACGTTATACGTTATACGTTATACGTTATACGTTATACGTCATAGGTTATACGTTATACGTTATACGTTATACGTTATACGTTATACGTTATACGTTATACGTTATACGTTATACGTTATACGTTATACGTTATACGTTATACGTTATACGTTATACGTTATACGTTATACGTTATACGTTATACGTTATACGTTATACGTTATACGTTATACGTTATACGTTATACGTTATACGTTATACGGTATACGATATACGTTTTACGTTATTCGTTATACGTTATACGTTATACGTTATACGTTATACGTTATACGTTATACGTTATACGTTATACGTTATACGTTATACGTTATACGTTATACGTTATACGTTATACGTTATACGTTATACGTTATACGTTATACGTTATACGTTATACGTTATACGTTATACGTTATACGTTATACGTTATACGTTATACGTTATACGTTATACGTTATACGTTATACGTTTTACGTTATACGTTATACGTTATACGTTATACGTTATACGTTATACGTTATACGTTATACGTTATACGTTATACGTTGTACGTTATACGTAGTACGTTATACGTTGTACGTTATACGTTATACGTTGTACGTTATACGTTATACGTTATACGTTATACGTTGTACGTTATACGTTATACGTTATACGTTATACGTTATACGTCATAGGTTATACGTTATACGTTATTCTTTATGCGTTATACGTTATACGATATACGTTATACGTTATACGGTATACGATATACGTTATGCGTTATACGTTTTACGTTATTCGTTATACGTTATACGTTATACGTTATACGTTATACGTTATACGTTATACGTTATACGTTATACGTTATACGTTATACGTTATACGTTATACGTTATACGTTATACGTTATACGTTATACGTTATACGTTATACGTTATACGTTATACGTTATACGTTATACGTTATACGTTATACGTTATACGTTATACGTTATACGTTATACGTTATACGTAATACGTTATACTTTATACGTTATACGTTATACGTTATACGTTATACGTTATACGTTATACGTTATACGTTATACGTCATAGGTTATACGTTTTACGTTATACGTTATTCGTTATACGTTATACGTTATACGTTATACGTTATACGTTATACGTTATACGTTGTACGTTATACGTAGTACGTTATACGTTGTACGTTATACGTTGTACGGTATACGTTATACGTTATACGTTATACGTTATACGTTATACGGTATACGTTATACGTTATACGTTATACGTTATACGTTATACGTTATACGTTATACGTTATACGTTATACGTTTTACGTTATACGTTATACGTTATACGTTATACGTTATACGTTATACGTCATAGGTTATACGTTTTACGTTATACGTTATTCGTTATACGTTATACGTTATACGTTATACGTTATACGTAATACGTTATACTTTATACGTTATACGTTATACGTTATACGTTATACGTTATACGTTATACGTTATACGTTATACGTTATACGTTATACGTTATACGTTATACGGTATACGTTATTCTTTATACGTTATACGTTATACGTTATTCTTTATACGTCATACGTTATACGTTTTACGATATTCGTTATACGTTATACGTTATACGTTATACGTTATACGGTATACGTTATACGTTATACGTTATACGTTATACGTTACACGTTATACGTTTTACGATATACGTTACACGTTATACGTTCTACGTTATACGATATACGTTATACGTTATTCTTTATACGTTATACGTTATACGTTATTCTTTATACGTCATACGTTATACGTTTTGCGACATACGTTATACGTTATACGTTATACGTTATTCGGTATACGTTATACGTTATACGTTATACGTTATACGTTATACGTTATACGTTATACGTTATACGTTTTACGTTATACGTTTTACGATATACGTTATACGTTGTACGTTCTACGTTCTACGTTATACGTTATACGTTATACGTTATACGTTATAAGTTATACGTTAGACGTTATACGTTATACGTTATACGTTATACGATATACGTTATACGTTATTCGTTATACGTTCTTCGTTACACGTTATACGTTATACGTTATGCGTTATACGTTTTACGTTATTCGGTATACGTTATACGTTATACGTTATACGTTATACGTTATACGTTATACGTTATACGTTATACGTAATATGTAATGCGTCATACGTTTTACGTTATTCGTTATACGTTTTTCGTTACAAGTTATACGATATACGTCATACGTTATAAGTTATACGTCATAAGTTATACGATACACGTTATACGTTATACGAAATATGTAATACGTAATACGCTTTACGTTATTCGTTATACGTCATAAGTTATACGATACACGTTATACGTTATACGAAATATGTAATACGTAATACGCTTTACGTTATTCGTTATACGTTCTTCGTTACACGTTATACGTTATACGTTATGCGTTATTCCTTTTTACGTTATTCGTAATACGTTATACGTTATACGTTATACGTTATACGTTATACGTTATACGTTATACGGTATACGTTATACGTTATACGTTACACGTTATGCGTTATACGTTATACGTTATACGTTATACGTTATACGTTATACGTTATACGTTATACGTTATACGTTATACGTTATACGTTATACGTTATGCGTTATACGTTTTACGTTATTCGTTATACGTTATACGTTATACGTTATACGTTATACGTTATACGTTATACGTTATACGTTATACGTTATACGTTATACGTTATACGTTATACGTTATACGTTATACGTTATACGTTATACGTTATACGTTATACGTTATACGTTATACGTTATACGTTATACGTTATACGTTATACGTTATACGTTATACGTTATACGTTATACGTTATACGTTATACGTTATACGTTATACGTTATACGTTATACGTTATACGTCATAGGTTATACGTTATACGTTATACGTTATACGTTTTACGATATACGTTATACGTTATACGTTATACGTTATACGTTATACGTCATAGGTTATACGTTATACGTTATTCTTTATGCGTTATACGTTATACGTTATACGTTATACGGTATACGTTATACGTTATACGTTATACGTTATACGTTATACGTTATACGTTATACGTTATACGTTATACGTTATACGTTATACGTTATACGTTATACGTTATACGTTATACGTTATACGTTGTACGTTATACGTTATACGTTATACGTTATACGTTATACGTTATACGTTATACGTTATACGTTATACGTCATAGGTTATACGTTATACGTTATACGTTATACGTTTTACGTTATACGTTATTCGTTATACGTTATACGTTATACGTTATACGTTATACGTTATACGTTATAAGTTATACGTTATACGTTATACGTTATACGTTATACGTTATACGGTATACGTTATACGTTATACGTTATACGTTATACGTCATACGTTATACGATCTACGATATACGTTATACGTTTTACGTTATACGTTATACGTTCTACGTTATACGATATACGTTATACGTTATTCGTTATACGTTCTTCGTTACACGTTATACGTTATACGTTATGCGTTATACGTTTTACGTTAATCGTTATACGTTATACGTTATACGTTATTCTTTATACGTTATACGTTATACGTTATTCTTTATACGTCATACGTTATACGTTTTACGATATTCGTGATACGTTATACGTTATACGTTATACGTTATACGTTATACGGTATACGTTATACGTTATACGTTATACGTTATACGTTATACGTTATACGTTATACGTTATACGTTTTACGATATACATTATACGTAATACGTTCTACGATATACGATATACGTTATACGTTATTCGTTATACGTTCTACGTTACACCTTATACGTTATACGTTATGCGTTATACGTTTTACGTTATTCGTTATACGTTATACGTTATACGTTATTCTTTATACGTTATACGTTATACGTTATTCTTTATACGTCATACGTTATACGTTTTACGATATACGTTATACGTTATACGTTATACGTTATACGGTATACGTTATACGTTATACGTTATACGTTATACGTTATACGTTATACGTTATACGTTATACGTTTTACGTTATACGTTTTACGATATACGTTATACGTTGTACGTTCTACGTTCTACGTTATACGTTATACGTTATACGTTATACGTTATAAGTTATACGTTAGACGTTATACGTTATACGTTATACGTTATACGTTATACGATATACGTTATACGTTATTCGTTATACGTTCTTCGTTACACGTTATACGTTATACGTTATGCGTTATACGTTTTACGTTAGTCGGTATACGTTATACGTTATACGTTATACGTTATACGTTATACGTAATATGTAATGCGTCATACGTTTTACGTTATTCGTTATACGTTTTTCGTTACAAGTTATACGATATACGTCATACGTTATAAGTTATACGTCATAAGTTATACGATACACGTTATACGTTATACGAAATATGTAATACGTAATACGCTTTACGTTATTCGTTATACGTCATAAGTTATACGATACACGTTATACGTTATACGAAATATGTAATACGTAATACGCTTTACGTTATTCGTTATACGTTCTTCGTTACACGTTATACGTTATACGTTATGCGTTATACGTTTTACGTTATTCGTAATACGTTATACGTTATACGTTATACGTTATACGTTATACGTTATACGTTATACGGTATACGTTATACGTTATACGTTATACGTTATACGTTATACGTTATACGTTATACGTTATACGTTATACGTTATACGTTATAGGTTATACGTTATACGTTATACGTTATACGTTATACGTTATACGTTATACGTTATACGTTATACGTTATACGTTATACGTTATACGTTATACGTTATACGTTATACGTTATACGTTATACGTTATACGTTATACGTTATACGTTATACGTTATACGTTATACGTTATACGTTATACGTTATACGTTATACGTCATAGGTTATACGTTATACGTTATACGTTATACGTTATACGTTATACGTTATTCGTTATACGTTATACGTTATACGTTATACGTTATACGTTATACGTTATACGTAATACGTTATACGTTATACGTTATACGTTATACGTTATACGTTATACGTTATACGTTATACGTTATACGTTATACGTTATACGTTATACGGTATACGTTATACGTTATACGTTATACGTTATACGTTATACGTTATACGTTATACGTTATACGTTATACGTTATACGTTATACGTTATACGTTATACGTTATACGTTATACGTTATACGTTATACGTTATACGTTATACGTTATACGTTATACGTTATACGTTATACGTTATACGTTATACGTTATACGTTTTACGTTATACGTTATACGTTATACGTTATACGTTATACGTTATACGTTATACGTTATACGTTATACGTTGTACGTTATACGTAGTACGTTATACGATGTACGTTATACGTTATACGTTGTACGTTATACGTTATACGTTATACGTTATACGTTGTACGTTATACGTTATACGTTATACGTTATACGTTATACGTCATAGGTTATACGTTATACGTTATTCTTTATGCGTTATACGTTATACGTTATACGTTATACGTTATACGTTATACGTTATACGTTATACGTTATACGTTATACGTTATACGTTATACGTTATACGTTATACGTTATACGTTATACGTTATACGTTATACGTTATACGTTATACGTTATACGTTATACGTTATACGTTATACGTTATACGTTGTACGTTATACGTTATACGTTATACGTTATACGTTGTACGTTATACGTTATACGTTATACGTTATACGTTATACGTCATAGGTTATACGTTATACGTTATTCTTTATGCGTTATACGTTATACGTTATACGTTATACGTTATACGTTATACGTTATACGTTATACGTTATACGTTATACGTTATACGTTATACGTTATACGTTATACGTCATAGGTTATACGTTATACGTTATACGTTATACGTTTTACGTTATACGTTATTCGTTATACGTTATACGTTATACGTTATACGTTATACGTTATACGTTATAAGTTATACGTTATACGTTATACGTTATACGTTATACGTTATACGGTATACGTTATACGTTATACGTTATACGTTATACGTTATACGTTATACGTTATACGTTATACGTTATACGTTATACGTCATAGGTTATACGTTATACGTTATACGTTATACGTTATACGTTATACGTTATTCGTTATACGTTATACGTTATACGTTATACGTTATACGTTATACGTTATACGTAATACGTTATACGTTATACGTTATACGTTATACGTTATACGTTATACGTTATACGTTATACGTTATACGTTATACGTTATACGTTATACGGTATACGTTATACGTTATACGTTATACGTTATACGTTATACGTTATACGTTATACGTTATACGTTATACGTTATACGTTATACGTTATACGTTATACGTTATACGTTATACGTTATACGTTATACGTTATACGTTATACGTTATACGTTATACGTTATACGTTATACGTTATACGTTATACGTTATACGTTTTACGTTATACGTTATACGTTATACGTTATACGTTATACGTTATACGTTATACGTTATACGTTATACGTTGTACGTTATACGTAGTACGTTATACGATGTACGTTATACGTTATACGTTGTACGTTATACGTTATACGTTATACGTTATACGTTGTACGTTATACGTTATACGTTATACGTTATACGTTATACGTCATAGGTTATACGTTATACGTTATTCTTTATGCGTTATACGTTATACGTTATACGTTATACGTTATACGTTATACGTTATACGTTATACGTTATACGTTATACGTTATACGTTATACGTTATACGTTATACGTTATACGTTATACGTTATACGTTATACGTTATACGTTATACGTTATACGTTATACGTTATACGTTATACGTTATACGTTATACGTTATACGTTATACGTTATACGTTATACGTTATACGTTATACGTTATACGTTATACGTTATACGTTATACGTTATACGTTATACGTTATACGTTATACGTTATACGTTATACGTTATACGTCATAGGTTATACGTTATACGTTATACGTTATACGTTTTACGTTATACGTTATTCGTTATACGTTATACGTTATACGTTATACGTTATACGTTATACGTTATAAGTTATACGTTATACGTTATACGTTATACGTTATACGTTATACGGTATACGTTATACGTTATACGTTATACGTTATACGTCATACGTTATACGATCTACGATATACGTTATACGTTTTACGTTATACGTTATACGTTCTACGTTATACGATATACGTTATACGTTATTCGTTATACGTTCTTCGTTACACGTTATACGTTATACGTTATGCGTTATACGTTTTACGTTAATCGTTATACGTTATACGTTATACGTTATTCTTTATACGTTATACGTTATTCGTTATTCTTTATACGTCATACGTTATACGTTTTACGATATTCGTTATACGTTATACGTTATACGTTATACGTTATACGTTATACGGTATACGTTATACGTTATACGTTATACGTTATACGTTATACGTTATACGTTATACGTTATACGTTATACGTTTTACGATATACGTTATACGTAATACGTTCTACGATATACGATATACGTTATACGTTATTCGTTATACGTTCTACGTTACACCTTATACGTTATACGTTATGCGTTATACGTTTTACGTTATTCGTTATACGTTATACGTTATACGTTATTCTTTATACGTTATACGTTATACGTTATTCTTTATACGTCATACGTTATACGTTTTACGATATACGTTATACGTTATACGTTATACGTTATACGTTATACGTTATACGTTGTACGTTATACGTTATACGTTATACGTTATACGTTATACGTCATAGGTTATACGTTATACGTTATTCTTTATGCGTTATACG
Source organism: Ptiloglossa arizonensis (assembly GCF_051014685.1). Taxonomy (NCBI): domain Eukaryota; kingdom Metazoa; phylum Arthropoda; class Insecta; order Hymenoptera; family Colletidae; genus Ptiloglossa; species Ptiloglossa arizonensis. The sequence goes on along the minus strand of NW_027479149.1, from coordinate 172,010 downwards.
TTATACGATATACGTTATACGTTATACGGTATACGATATACGTTATGCGTTATACGTTTTACGTTATTCGTTATACGTTATACGTTATACGTTATACGTTATACGTTATACGTTATACGTTATACGTTATACGTTATACGTTATACGTTATACGTTATACGTTATACGTTATACGTTATACGTTATACGTTATACGTTATAAGTTATACGTTATACGTTATACGTTATACGTTATACGTTATACGTTATACGTTATACGTTATACGTTATACGTTATACGTTTTACGTTATACGTTTTACGTTATACGTTTTACGTTATACGTTATTCGTTATACGTTATACGTTATACGTTATAAGTTATACGTTATACGTTATACGTTATACGTTATACGTTATACGTTATACGTTATACGTTATACGTTATACGTTATACGTTATACGTTATACGTTATACGTTATACGTTATACGTTTTACGTTATACGTTATTCGTTATACGTTATACGTTATACGTTATACGTTATACGTTATACGTTATACGTTATACGTTATACGTTATACGTTATACGTTATACGTTATACGTTATACGTTATACGTTATACGTTATACGTTATACGTTATACGTTATAGGTTATACGTTATACGTTATACGGTATACGTTATACGTTATACGTTATACGTTATACGTTATACGGTATACGTTATACGTTATACGTTATACGTTATACGTTATACGTTATACGTTATACGTTATACGTTATACGTTATACGTTATACGTCATAGGTTATACGTTTTACGTTATACGTTATTCGTTATACGTTATACGTTATACGTTATACGTTATACGTAATACGTTATACTTTATACGTTATACGTTATACGTTATACGTTATAAGTTATACGTTATACGTTATACGTTATACGTTATACGTTATACGGTATACGTTATACGTTATACGTTATACGTTATACGTCATACGTTATACGATCTACGATATACGTTATACGTTTTACGTTATACGTTATACGTTCTACGTTATACGATATACGTTATACGTTATTCGTTATACGTTCTTCGTTACACGTTATACGTTATACGTTATGCGTTATACGTTTTACGTTAATCGTTATACGTTATACGTTATACGTTATTCTTTATACGTTATACGTTATACGTTATTCTTTATACGTCATACGTTATACGTTTTACGATATTCGTTATACGTTATACGTTATACGTTATACGTTATACGTTATACGGTATACGTTATACGTTATACGTTATACGTTAGACGTCATACGTTATACGTTATACGTTATACGTTTTACGATATACGTTATACGTAATACGTTCTACGTTATACGATATACGTTATACGTTATTCGTTATACGTTCTACGTTACACCTTATACGTTATACGTTATGCGTTATACGTTTTACGTTATTCGTTATACGTTATACGTTATACGTTATTCTTTATACGTTATACGTTATACGTTATTCTTTATACGTCATACGTTATACGTTTTACGATATACGTTATACGTTATACGTTATACGTTATACGGTATACGTTATACGTTATACGTTATACGTTATACGTTATACGTTATACGTTATACGTTATACGTTTTACGTTATACGTTTTACGATATACGTTATACGTTGTACGTTCTACGTTCTACGTTATACGTTATACGTTATACGTTATACGTTATAAGTTATACGTTATACGTTATACGTTATACGTTATACGTTATACGTTATACGTTATACGTTATACGTTATACGTTATACGTTATACGTTATACGTTTTACGTTATACGTTATTCGTTATACGTTATACGTTATACGTTATACGTTATACGTTATACGTTATACGTTATACGTTATACGTTATACGTTATACGTTATACGTTATACGTTATACGTTATACGTTATACGTTATACGTTATACGTTATACGTTATACGTTATACGTTATACGTTATACGTTATACGTTATACGTTATACGTTATACGTTATACGTTATACGTTATACGTTATACGTTATACGTTATACGTTATACGTTATACGTTATACGTTATACGTTATACGTTATACGTTATACGTTGTACGTTATACGTTATACGTTGTACGTTATACGTTATACGTTATACGTTATACGTTGTACGTTATACGTTATACGTTATACGTTATACGTTATACGTCATAGGTTATACGTTATACGTTATTCTTTATGCGTTATACGTTATACGATATACGTTATACGTTATACGGTATACGATATACGTTATGCGTTATACGTTTTACGTTATTCGTTATACGTTATACGTTATACGTTATACGTTATACGTTATACGTTATACGTTATACGTTATACGTTATACGTTATACGTTATACGTTATACGTTATACGTTATACGTTATACGTTATACGTTATACGTTATACGTTATACGTTATACGTTATACGTTATACGTTATACGTTATACGTTATACGTTATACGTTATACGTTATACGTTATACGTTATACGTTATACGTTATACGTTATACGTTATACGTTATACGTTATACGTTATACGTTATACGTTATACGTTATACGTTATACGTTATACGTTATACGTTATACGTTATACGTTATACGTTATACGTTATACGTTATACGTCATAGGTTATACGTTATACGTTATACGTTATACGTTTTACGTTATACGTTATTCGTTATACGTTATACGTTATACGTTATACGTTATACGTTATACGTTATACGTTATACGTTATACGTTATACGTTATACGTTATGCGTTATACGTTATACGTTATACGTTATACGTTATACGTTATACGTTATACGTTATACGTTATACGTTTTACGTTATACGTTATTCGTTATACGTTATACGTTATACGTTATACGTTATACGTTATACGTTATACGTTATACGTTATACGTTATACGTTATACGTTATACGTTATACGTTATACGTTATACGTTATACGTTATACGTTATACGTTATACGTTATAGGTTATACGTTATACGTTATACGGTATACGTTATACGTTATACGTTATACGTTATACGTTATACGGTATACGTTATACGTTATACGTTATACGTTATACGTTATACGTTATACGTTATACGTTATACGTTATACGTTATACGTTATACGTCATAGGTTATACGTTTTACGTTATACGTTATTCGTTATACGTTATACGTTATACGTTATACGTTATACGCAATACGTTATACTTTATACGTTATACGTTATACGTTATACGTTATAAGTTATACGTTATACGTTATACGTTATACGTTATACGTTATACGGTATACGTTATACGTTATACGTTATACGTTATACGTCATACGTTATACGATCTACGATATACGTTATACGTTTTACGTTATACGTTATACGTTCTACGTTATACGATATACGTTATACGTTATTCGTTATACGTTCTTCGTTACACGTTATACGTTATACGTTATGCGTTATACGTTTTACGTTAATCGTTATACGTTATACGTTATACGTTATACGTTATACGTTATACGTTATACGTTATACGTTATACGTTATACGTTATACGTTATACGTTATACGTTATACGTTATACGTTATACGTTATACGTTATACGTTATACGTTATACGTTATACGTTATACGTTATACGTTATACGTTATACGTTATACGTTATACGTTATACGTTATACGTTATACGTCATAGGTTATACGTTATACGTTATACGTTATACGTTTTACGTTATACGTTATTCGTTATACGTTATACGTTATACGTTATACGTTATACGTTATACGTTATACGTTATACGTTATACGTTATACGTTATACGTTATACGTTATGCGTTATACGTTATGCGTTATACGTTATACGTTATACGTTATACGTTATACGTTATACGTTATACGTTATACGTTATACGTTTTACGTTATACGTTATTCGTTATACGTTATACGTTATACGTTATACGTTATACGTTATACGTTATACGTTATACGTTATACGTTATACGTTATACGTTATACGTTATACGTTATACGTTATACGTTATACGTTATACGTTATACGTTATACGTTATAGGTTATACGTTATACGTTATACGGTATACGTTATACGTTATACGTTATACGTTATACGTTATACGGTATACGTTATACGTTATACGTTATACGTTATACGTTATACGTTATACGTTATACGTTATACGTTATACGTTATACGTTATACGTCATAGGTTATACGTTTTACGTTATATATTATTCGTTATACGTTATACGTTATACGTTATACGTTATACGTAATACGTTATACTTTATACGTTATACGTTATACGTTATACGTTATAAGTTATACGTTATACGTTATACGTTATACGTTATACGTTATACGTTATACGTTATACGTTATACGTTATACGTTATACGTTATACGTTATACGTTATACGTTATACGTTATACGTTATACGTTATACGTTATACGGTATACGATATACGTTATGCGTTATACGTTTTACGTTATTCGTTATGCGTTATACGTTATACGTTATACGTTATACGTTATACGTTATACGTTATACGTTATACGTTATACGTTATACGTTATACGTTATACGTTATACGTTATACGTTATACGTTATACGTTATACGTTATACGTTATACGTTATACGTTATACGTTATACGTTATACGTTATACGTTATACGTTATACGTTATACGTTATACGTTATACGTTATACGTTATACGTTATACGTTATACGTTATACGTTATACGTTATACGTTATACGTTATACGTTATACGTTATACGTTATACGTTATACGTTATACGTTATACGTTATACGTTATACGTTATACGTTATACGTTATACGTTATACGTTATACGTCATAGGTTATACGTTATACGTTATACGTTATACGTTTTACGTTATACGTTATTCGTTATACGTTATACGTTATACGTTATAAGTTATACGTTATACGTTATACGTTATACGTTATACGTTATACGTTATACGTTATACGTTATACGTTATACGTTATACGTTATACGTTATACGTTATACGTTATACGTTATACGTTATACGTTTTACGTTATACGTTATTCGTTATACGTTATACGTTATACGTTATACGTTATACGTTATACGTTATACGTTATACGTTATACGTTATACGTTATACGTTATACGTTATACGTTATACGTTATACGTTATACGTTATACGTTATACGTTATACGTTATACGTTATAGGTTATACGTTATACGTTATACGGTATACGTTATACGTTATACGTTATACGTTACACGTTATACGGTATACGTTATACGTTATACGTTATACGTTATACGTTATACGTTATACGTTATACGTTATACGTTATACGTTATACGTTATACGTCATAGGTTATACGTTTTACGTTATACGTTATACGTTATACGTTTTACGTTATACGTTATACGTTCTACGTTATACGATATACGTTATACGTTATTCGTTATACGTTCTTCGTTACACGTTATACGTTATACGTTATGCGTTATACGTTTTACGTTAATCGTTATACGTTATACGTTATACGTTATTCTTTATACGTTATACGTTATACGTTATTCTTTATACGTCATACGTTATACGTTTTACGATATTCGTTATACGTTATACGTTATACGTTATACGTTATACGTTTACGGTATACGTTATACGTTATACGTTATACGTTAGACGTCATACGTTATACGTTATACGTTATACGTTTTACGATATACGTTATACGTAATACGTTCTACGTTATACGATATACGTTATACGTTATTCGTTATACGTTCTACGTTACACCTTATACTTTATACGTTATGCGTTATACGTTTTACGTTATTCGTTATACGTTATACGTTATACGTTATTCTTTATACGTTATACGTTATACGTTATTCTTTATACGTCATACGTTATACGTTTTACGATATACGTTATACGTTATACGTTATACGTTATACGGTATACGTTATACGTTATACGTTATACGTTATACGTTATACGTTATACGTTATACGTTATACGTTTTACGTTATACGTTTTACGATATACGTTATACGTTGTACGTTCTACGTTCTACGTTATACGTTATACGTTATACGTTATACGTTATAAGTTATACGTTATACGTTATACGTTATACGTTATACGTTATACGTTATACGTTATACGTTATACGTTATACGTTATACGTTATACGTTATACGTTTTACGTTATACGTTATTCGTTATACGTTATACGTTATACGTTATACGTTATACGTTATACGTTATACGTTATACGTTATACGTTATACGTTATACGTTATACGTTATACGTTATACGTTATACGTTATACGTTATACGTTATACGTTATACGTTATAGGTTATACGTTATACGTTATACGGTATACGTTATACGTTATACGTTATACGTTATACGTTATACGGTATACGTTATACGTTATACGTTATACGTTATACGTTATACGTTATACGTTATACGTTATACGTTATACGTTATACGTTATACGTTATACGTCATAGGTTATACGTTTTACGTTATACGTTATTCGTTATACGTTATACGTTATACGTTATACGTTATACGTAATACGTTATACTTTATACGTTATACGTTATACGTTATACGTTATAAGTTATACGTTATACGTTATACGTTATACGTTATACGTTATACGGTATACGTTATACGTTATACGTTATACGTTATACGTCATACGTTATACGATCTACGATATACGTTATACGTTTTACGTTATACGTTATACGTTCTACGTTATACGTCATAGGTTATACGTTATACGTTATTCTTTATGCGTTATACGTTATACGATATACGTTATACGTTATACGGTATACGATATACGTTATGCGTTATACGTTTTACGTTATTCGTTATACGTTATACGTTATACGTTATACGTTATACGTTATACGTTATACGTTATACGTTATACGTTATACGTTATACGTTATACGTTATACGTTATACGTTATACGTTATACGTTATACGTTATACGTTATACGTTATACGTTATACGTTATACGTTATACGTTATACGTTATACGTTATACGTTATACGTTATACGTTATACGTTATACGTTATACGTTATACGTTATACGTTATACGTTATACGTTATACGTTATACGTTATACGTTATACGTTATACGTTATACGTTATACGTTATACGTTATACGTTATACGTTATACGTTATACGTTATACGTTATACGTTATACGTCATAGGTTATACGTTATACGTTATACGTTATACGTTTTACGTTATACGTTACTCGTTATACGTTATACGTTATACGTTATAAGTTATACGTTATACGTTATACGTTATACGTTATACGTTATACGTTATACGTTATACGTTATACGTTATACGTTATACGTTATACGTTATACGTTATACGTTATACGTTATACGTTTTACGTTATACGTTATTCGTTATACGTTATACGTTATACGTTATACGTTATACGTTATACGTTATACGTTATACGTTATACGTTATACGTTATACGTTATACGTTATACGTTATACGTTATACGTTATACGTTATACGTTATACGTTATACGTTATAGGTTATACGTTATACGTTATACGGTATACGTTATACGTTATACGTTATACGTTATACGTTATACGGTATACGTTATACGTTATACGTTATACGTTATACGTTATACGTTATACGTTATACGTTATACGTCATACGTTATACGTTATACGTCATAGGTTATACGTTTTACGTTATACGTTATTCGTTATACGTTATACGTTATACGTTATACGTTATACGTAATACGTTATACTTTATACGTTATACGTTATACGTTATACGTTATAAGTTATACGTTATACGTTATACGTTATACGTTATACGTTATACGGTATACGTTATACGTTATACGTTATACGTTATACGTCATACGTTATACGATCTACGATATACGTTATACGTTTTACGTTATACGTTATACGTTCTACGTTATACGATATACGTTATACGTTATTCGTTATACGTTCTTCGTTACACGTTATACGTTATACGTTATGCGTTATACGTTTTACGTTAATCGTTATACGTTATACGTTATACGTTATACGTTATACGTTATACGTTATACGTTATACGTTATACGTTATACGTTATACGTTATACGTTATACGTTATACGTCATAGGTTATACGTTTTACGTTATACGTTATACGTTATACGTTTTACGTTATACGTTATACGTTCTACGTTATACGATATACGTTATACGTTATTCGTTATACGTTCTTCGTTACACGTTATACGTTATACGTTATGCGTTATACGTTTTACGTTAATCGTTATACGTTATACGTTATACGTTATTCTTTATACGTTATACGTTATACGTTATTCTTTATACGTCATACGTTATACGTTTTACGATATTCGTTATACGTTATACGTTATACGTTATACGTTATACGTTATACGGTATACGTTATACGTTATACGTTATACGTTAGACGTCATACGTTATACGTTATACGTTATACGTTTTACGATATACGTTATACGTAATACGTTCTACGTTATACGATATACGTTATACGTTATTCGTTATACGTTCTACGTTACACCTTATACGTTATACGTTATGCGTTATACGTTTTACGTTATTCGTTATACGTTATACGTTATACGTTATTCTTTATACGTTATACGTTATACGTTATTCTTTATACGTCATACGTTATACGTTTTACGATATACGTTATACGTTATACGTTATACGTTATACGGTATACGTTATACGTTATACGTTATACGTTATACGTTATACGTTATACGTTATACGTTATACGTTTTACGTTATACGTTTTACGATATACGTTATACGTTGTACGTTCTACGTTCTACGTTATACGTTATACGTTATACGTTATACGTTATAAGTTATACGTTATACGTTATACGTTATACGTTATACGTTATACGTTATACGTTATACGTTATACGTTATACGTTATACGTTATACGTTATACGTTTTACGTTATACGTTATTCGTTATACGTTATACGTTATACGTTATACGTTATACGTTATACGTTATACGTTATACGTTATACGTTATACGTTATACGTTATACGTTATACGTTATACGTTATACGTTATACGTTATACGTTATACGTTATACGTTATAGGTTATACGTTATACGTTATACGGTATACGTTATACGTTATACGTTATACGTTATACGTTATACGGTATACGTTATACGTTATACGTTATACGTTATACGTTATACGTTATACGTTATACGTTATACGTTATACGTTATACGTTATACGTTATACGTCATAGGTTATACGTTTTACGTTATACGTTATTCGTTATACGTTATACGTTATACGTTATACGTTATACGTAATACGTTATACTTTATACGTTATACGTTATACGTTATACGTTATAAGTTATACGTTATACGTTATACGTTATACGTTATACGTTATACGGTATACGTTATACGTTATACGTTATACGTTATACGTCATACGTTATACGATCTACGATATACGTTATACGTTTTACGTTATACGTTATACGTTCTACGTTATACGTCATAGGTTATACGTTATACGTTATTCTTTATGCGTTATACGTTATACGATATACGTTATACGTTATACGGTATACGATATACGTTATGCGTTATACGTTTTACGTTATTCGTTATACGTTATACGTTATACGTTATACGTTATACGTTATACGTTATACGTTATACGTTATACGTTATACGTTATACGTTATACGTTATACGTTATACGTTATACGTTATACGTTATACGTTATACGTTATACGTTATACGTTATACGTTATACGTTATACGTTATACGTTATACGTTATACGTTATACGTTATACGTTATACGTTATACGTTATACGTTATACGTTATACGTTATACGTTATACGTTATACGTTATACGTTATACGTTATACGTTATACGTTATACGTTATACGTTATACGTTATACGTTATACGTTATACGTCATAGGTTATACGTTATACGTTATACGTTATACGTTTTACGTTATACGTTATTCGTTATACGTTATACGTTATACGTTATAAGTTATACGTTATACGTTATACGTTATACGTTATACGTTATACGTTATACGTTATACGTTATACGTTATACGTTATACGTTATACGTTATACGTTATACGTTTTACGTTATACGTTATTCGTTATACGTTATACGTTATACGTTATACGTTATACGTTATACGTTATACGTTATACGTTATACGTTATACGTTATACGTTATACGTTATACGTTATACGTTATACGTTATACGTTATACGTTATACGTTATACGTTATAGGTTATACGTTATACGTTATACGGTATACGTTATACGTTATACGTTATACGTTATACGTTATACGGTATACGTTATACGTTATACGTTATACGTTATACGTTATACGTTATACGTTATACGTTATACGTTATACGTTATACGTTATACGTCATAGGTTATACGTTTTACGTTATACGTTATTCGTTATACGTTATACGTTATACGTTATACGTTATACGTAATACGTTATACTTTATACGTTATACGTTATACGTTATACGTTATAAGTTATACGTTATACGTTATACGTTATACGTTATACGTTATACGGTATACGTTATACGTTATACGTTATACGTTATACGTCATACGTTATACGATCTACGATATACGTTATACGTTTTACGTTATACGTTATACGTTCTACGTTATACGATATACGTTATACGTTATTCGTTATACGTTCTTCGTTACACGTTATACGTTATACGTTATGCGTTATACGTTTTACGTTAATCGTTATACGTTATACGTTATACGTTATTCTTTATACGTTATACGTTATACGTTATTCTTTATACGTCATACGTTATACGTTTTACGATATTCGTTATACGTTATACGTTATACGTTATACGTTATACGTTATACGGTATACGTTATACGTTATACGTTATACGTTAGACGTCATACGTTATACGTTATACGTTATACGTTTTACGATATACGTTATACGTAATACGTTCTACGTTATACGATATACGTTATACGTTATTCGTTATACGTTCTACGTTACACCTTATACGTTATACGTTATGCGTTATACGTTTTACGTTATTCGTTATACGTTATACGTTATACGTTATTCTTTATACGTTATACGTTATACGTTATTCTTTATACGTCATACGTTATACGTTTTACGATATACGTTATACGTTATACGTTATACGTTATACGGTATACGTTATACGTTATACGTTATACGTTATACGTTATACGTTATACGTTATACGTTATACGTTTTACGTTATACGTTTTACGATATACGTTATACGTTGTACGTTCTACGTTCTACGTTATACGTTATACGTTATACGTTATACGTTATAAGTTATAAGTTATACGTTATACGTTATACGTTATACGTTATACGTTATACGTTATACGTTATACGTTATACGTTATACGTTATACGTTATACGTTATACGTTTTACGTTATACGTTATTCGTTATACGTTATACGTTATACGTTATACGTTATACGTTATACGTTATACGTTATACGTTATACGTTATACGTTATACGTTATACGTTATACGTTATACGTTATACGTTATACGTTATACGTTATACGTTATACGTTATAGGTTATACGTTATACGTTATACGGTATACGTTATACGTTATACGTTATACGTTATACGTTATACGGTATACGTTATACGTTATACGTTATACGTTATACGTTATACGTTATACGTTATACGTTATTCTTTATACGTTATACGTTATACGTTATTCTTTATACGTCATACGTTATACGTTTTACGATATTCGTTATACGTTATACGTTATACGTTATACGTTATACGTTATACGGTATACGTTATACGTTATACGTTATACGTTAGACGTCATACGTTATACGTTATACGTTATACGTTTTACGATATACGTTATACGTAATACGTTCTACGTTATACGATATACGTTATACGTTATTCGTTATACGTTCTACGTTACACCTTATACGTTATACGTTATGCGTTATACGTTTTACGTTATTCGTTATACGTTATACGTTATACGTTATTCTTTATACGTTATACGTTATACGTTATTCTTTATACGTCATACGTTATACGTTTTACGATATACGTTATACGTTATACGTTATACGTTATACGGTATACGTTATACGTTATACGTTATACGTTATACGTTATACGTTATACGTTATACGTTATACGTTTTACGTTATACGTTTTACGATATACGTTATACGTTGTACGTTCTACGTTCTACGTTATACGTTATACGTTATACGTTATACGTTATAAGTTATACGTTAGACGTTATACGTTATACGTTATACGTTATACGATATACGTTATACGTTATTCGTTATACGTTCTTCGTTACACGTTATACGTTATACGTTATGCGTTATACGTTTTACGTTAGTCGGTATACGTTATACGTTATACGTTATACGTTATACGTTATACGTAATATGTAATGCGTCATACGTTTTACGTTATTCGTTATGCGTTTTTCGTTACAAGTTATACGATATACGTCATACGTTATAAGTTATACGTCATAAGTTATACGATACACGTTATACGTTATACGAAATATGTAATACGTAATACGCTTTACGTTATTCGTTATACGTCATAAGTTATACGATACACGTTATACGTTATACGAAATATGTAATACGTAATACGCTTTACGTTATTCGTTACACGTTCTTCGTTACACGTTATTCGTTATACGTTATGCGTTATACGTATTACGTTATTCGTAATACGTTATACGTTATACGTTATACGTTATACGTTATACGTTATACGTTATACGGTATACGTTATACGTTATACGTTATACGTTATACGTTATACGTTATACGTTATACGTTATACGTTATAGGTTATATGTTATACGTTATACGTTATACGTTATACGTTATACGTTATACGTTATACGTTATACGTTATACGTTTTACGTTATACGTTATTCGTTATACGTTATACGTTATACGTTATACGTTATACGTTATACGTAATACGTTATACGTTATACGTTATACGTTATACGTTATACGTTATACGTTATACGTTATACGTTATACGTTATACGTTATACGTTATACGGTATACGTTATACGTTATACGTTATACGTTATACGTTATACGTTATACGGTATACGTTATACGTTATACGTTATACGTTATACGTTATACGTTATACGTTATACGTTATACGTTATACGTTATACGTTATACGTTATACGTTGTACGTTATACGTTATACGTTATACGTTATACGTTATACGTTATACGGTATACGTTATACGTTATACGTTATACGTTATACGTCATACGTTATACGATCTACGATATACGTTATACGTTTTACGTTATACGTTATACGTTCTACGTTATACGATATACGTTATACGTTATTCGTTATACGTTCTTCGTTACACGTTATACGTTATACGTTATGCGTTATACGTTTTACGTTAATCGTTATACGTTATACGTTATACGTTATTCTTTATACGTTATACGTTATACGTTATTCTTTATACGTCATACGTTATACGTTTTACGATATTCGTTATACGTTATACGTTATACGTTATACGTTATACGTTATACGGTATACGTTATACGTTATACGTTATACGTTATACGTCATACGTTATACGTTATACGTTATACGTTTTACGATATACGTTATACGTAATACGTTCTACGTTATACGATATACGTTATACGTTATTCGTTATACGTTATACGTTATACGTTATACGTTATACGTTATACGTTATACGTTATACGTTATACGTTATACGTTATACGTTATACGTTATACGTTATACGTTATACGTTATACGTTTTACGTTATACGTTATACGTTATACGTTATACGTTATACGTTATACGTTATACGTTATACGTTATACGTTATACGTTGTACGTTATACGTAGTACGTTATACGTTGTACGTTATACGTTATACGTTGTACGTTATACGTTATACGTTATACGTTATACGTTGTACGTTATACGTTATACGTTATACGTTATACGTTATACGTTATACGTCATAGGTTATACGTTATACGTTATTCTTTATGCGTTATACGTTATACGATATACGTTATACGTTATACGGTATACGATATACGTTATGCGTTATACGTTTTACGTTATTCGTTATACGTTATACGTTATACGTTATACGTTATACGTTATACGTTATACGTTATACGTTATACGTTATACGTTATACGTTATACGTTATACGTTATACGTTATACGTTATACGTTATACGTTATACGTTATACGTTATACGTTATACGTTATACGTTATACGTTATACGTTATACGTTATACGTTATACGTTATACGTTATACGTTATACGTTATACGTTATACGTTATACGTTATACGTTATACGTTATACGTTATACGTTATACGTTATACGTTATACGTTATACGTTATACGTTATACGTTATACGTTATACGTTATACGTTATACGTTATACGTTATACGTTATACGTTATACGTTATACGTTATACGTCATAGGTTATACGTTATACGTTATACGTTATACGTTTTACGTTATACGTTATTCGTTATACGTTATACGTTATACGTTATACGTTATACGTTATACGTTATACGTTATACGTTATACGTTATACGTTATACGTTATACGTTATACGTTATACGTTATACGTTATACGTTATACGTTATACGTTATACGTTATACGTTATACGTTATACGTTATACGTTATACGTTATACGTTATACGTTATACGTTATACGTTATACGTTATACGTTATACGTTATACGTTATACGTTATACGTTATACGTTATACGTTATACGTTATACGTTATACGTTATACGTTATACGTTATACGTTATACGTTATACGTTATACGTTATACGTTATACGTTATACGTTATACGTTATACGTTATACGTTATACGTTATACGTTATACGTTATACGTTATACGTTATACGTTATACGTTATACGTTATACGTTATACGTTATACGTTATACGTTATACGTTATACGTTATACGTCATAGGTTATACGTTATACGTTATACGTTATACGTTTTACGTTATACGTTATTCGTTATACGTTATACGTTATACGTTATACGTTATACGTTATACGTTATACGTTATACGTTATACGTTATACGTTATACGTTATACGTTATACGTTATACGTTATACGTTATACGTTATACGTCATAGGTTATACGTTTTACGTTATACGTTATTCGTTATACGTTATACGTTATACGTTATACGTTATACGTAATACGTTATACTTTATACGTTATACGTTATACGTTATACGTTATAAGTTATACGTTATACGTTATACGTTATACGTTATACGTTATACGTTATACGTTATACGTTATACGTTATACGTTATACGTTATACGTTATACGTTATACGTTATACGTTATACGTTATAGGTTATACGTTATACGTTATACGTTATACGTTATACGTTATACGTCATAGGTTATACGTTATACGTTATTCTTTATGCGTTATACGTTATACGATATACGTTATACGTTATACGGTATACGATATACGTTATGCGTTATACGTTTTACGTTATTCGTTATACGTTATACGTTATACATTATACGTTATACGTTATACGTTATACGTTATACGTTATACGTTATACGTTATACGTTATACGTTATACGTTATACGTTATACGTTATACGTTATACGTTATACGTTATACGTTATACGTTATACGTTATACGTTATACGTTATACGTTATACGTTATACGTTATACGTTATACGTTATACGTTATACGTTATACGTTATACGTTATACGTTATACGTTATACGTTATACGTTATACGTTATACGTTATACGTTATACGTTATACGTTATACGTTATACGTTATACGTTATACGTTATACGTTATACGTTATACGTTATACGTTATACGTCATAGGTTATACGTTATACGTTATACGTTATAAGTTATACGTTATACGTTATACGTTATACGTTATACGTTATACGTTATACGTTATACGTTATACGTTATACGTTTTACGTTATACGTTTTACGATATACGTTATACGTTGTACGTTCTACGTTCTACGTTATACGTTATACGTTATGCGTTATACGTTTTACGTTATTCGTTATACGTTATACGTTATACGTTATTCTTTATACGTTATACGTTATACGTTATTCTTTATACGTCATACGTTATACGTTATACGATATACGTTATACGTTATTCGTTATACGTTCTTCGTTACACGTTATACGTTATATGTTATGCGTTATACGTTTTACGTTAGTCGGTATACGTTATACGTTATACGTTATACGTTATACGTTATACGTAATATGTAATGCGTCATACGTTTTACGTTATTCGTTATGCGTTTTTCGTTACAAGTTATACGATATACGTCATACGTTATAAGTTATACGTCATAAGTTATACGATACACGTTATACGTTATACGAAATATGTAATACGTAATACGCTTTACGTTATTCGTTATACGTCATAAGTTATACGATACACGTTATACGTTATACGAAATATGTAATACGTAATACGCTTTACGTTATTCGTTACACGTTCTTCGTTACACGTTATTCGTTATACGTTATGCGTTATACGTTTTACGTTATTCGTAATACGTTATACGTTATACGTTATACGTTATACGTTATACGTTATACGTTATACGGTATACGTTATACGTTATACGTTATACGTTATACGTTGTACGTTATACGTTATACGTTATACGTTATAGGTTATATGTTATACGTTATACGTTATACGTTATACGTTATACGTTATACGTTATACGTTATACGTTATACGTTTTACGTTATACGTTATTCGTTATACGTTATACGTTATACGTTATACGTTATACGTTATACGTAATACGTTATACGTTATACGTTATACGTTATACGTTATACGTTATACGTTATACGTTATACGTTATACGTTATACGTTATACGTTATACGGTATACGTTATACGTTATACGTTATACGTTATACGTTATACGTTATACGGTATACGTTATACGTTATACGTTATACGTTATACGTTATACGTTATACGTTATACGTTATACGTTATACGTTATACGTTATACGTTATACGTTATACGTTATACGTTATACGTTATACGTCATAGGTTATACGTTTTACGTTATACGTTATTCGTTATACGTTATACGTTATACGTTATACGTTATACGTAATACGTTATACTTTATACGTTATACGTTATACGTTATACGTTATACGTTATACGTTATACGTTATACGTTATACGTTATACGTTATACGTTATACGTTATACGGTATACGTTATACGTTATACGTTATACGTCATACGTTATACGTTTTACGATATACGTTATACGTTTTACGTTATACGTTATACGTTCTACGTTATACGATATACGTTATACGTTATTCGTTATACGTTCTTCGTTACACGTTATACGTTATACGTTATGCGTTATACGTTTTACGTTATTCGTTATACGTTATACGTTATACGATATTCTTTATACGTTATACGTTATACGTTATAGGTTATACGTTATACGTTATACGGTATACGTTATACGTTATACGTTATACGTTATACGTTATACGTTATACGTTATACGTTATACGGTATACGTTATACGTTATACGTTATACGTTATACGTTATACGTTTTACGTTATACGTTTTACGATATACGTTATACGTTGTACGTTCTACGTTCTACGTTATACGTTATACGTTATACGTTATACGTTATAAGTTATACGTTATACGTTATACGTTATACGTTATACGTTATACGGTATACGTTATACGTTATACGTCATAGGTTATACGTTATACGTTATTCTTTATGCGTTATACGTTATACGTCATACGTTATACGGTATACGTTATACGTTATACGTTATACGTTATACGTTATACGTCATACGTTATACGTTATACGTTATACGTTATACGTTATACGTTATACGTTATACGTTATACGTTATACGTTATACGTTATACGTTATACGTTATACGTTATACGTTATACGTTATACGTTATACGTTATACGTTATACGTTATACGTTATACGTTATACGTTATACGTTATACGTTATACGTTATACGTTATACGTTATACGTTATACGTTATACGTTATACGTTATACGTTATACGTTATACGTTATACGTTATACGTTATACGTTATACGTTATACGTTATACGTCATAGGTTATACGTTATACGTTATACGTTATACGTTTTACGTTATACGTTATTCGTTATACGTTATACGTTATACGTTATACGTTATACGTTATACGTTATACGTTATACGTCATAGGTTATACCTTTTACGTTATACGTTATTCGTTATACGTTATACGTTATACGTTATACGTTATACGTAGTACGTTATACTTTATACGTTGTACGTTATACGTTATACGTTATACGTTATACGCTTTACGTTATACGTTATACGTTATACGTTATACGTTATACGGTATACGTTATACGTTATACGTTATACGTCATACGTTATACGTTTTACGATATACGTTATACGTTATACGTTATACGTTATACGTTATACGTTATACGTTATACGTTATACGTTATACGTTATACGTTATACGTCATAGGTTATACGTTTTACGTTATACGTTATTCGTTATACGTTATACGTTATACGTTATTCGTTATACGTTATACGTTATACGTTATACGTTATACGTTATACGTAATACGTTATACGTTATACGTTATACGTTATACGTTATACGTTATACGTTATACGTTATACGTCATAGGTTATACGTTTTACGTTATACGTTATTCGTTATACGTTATACGTTATACGTTATACGTTATACGTCATACGTTATACGATCTACGATATACGTTATACGTTTTACGTTATACGTTATACGTTCTACGTTATACGATATACGTTATACGTTATTCGTTATACGTTCTTCGTTACACGTTATACGTTATACGTTATGCGTTATACGTTTTACGTTAATCGTTATACGTTATACGTTATACGTTATTCTTTATACGTTATACGTTATACGTTATTCTTTATACGTCATACGTTATACGTTTTACGATATTCGTTATACGTTATACGTTATACGTTATACGTTATACGTTATACGGTGTACGTTATACGTTATACGTTATACGTTATACGTCATACGTTATACGTTATACGTTATACGTTTTACGATATACGTTATACGTAATACGTTCTACGTTATACGATATACGTTATACGTTATTCGTTATACGTTATACGTTATACGTTATACGTTATACGTTATACGTTATACGTTATACGTTATACGTTATACGTTATACGTTATACGTTATACGTTATACGTTATACGTTATACGTTATACGTTATACGTTTTACGTTATACGTTATACGTTATACGTTATACGTTATACGTTATACGTTATACGTTATACGTTATACGTTGTACGTTATACGTAGTACGTTATACGTTGTACGTTATACGTTATACGTTGTACGTTATACGTTGTACGTTATACGTTATACGTTATACGTTATACGTTGTACGTTATACGTTATACGTTATACGTTATACGTTATACGTCATAGGTTATACGTTATACGTTATTCTTTATGCGTTATACGTTATACGATATACGTTATACGTTATACGGTATACGATATACGTTATGCGTTATACGTTTTACGTTATTCGTTATACGTTATACGTTATACGTTATACGTTATACGTTATACGTTATACGTTATACGTTATACGTTATACGTTATACGTTATACGTTATACGTTATACGTTATACGTTATACGTTATACGTTATACGTTATACGTTATACGTTATACGTTATACGTTATACGTTATACGTTATACGTCATAGGTTATACGTTATACGTTATTCTTTATGCGTTATACGTTATACGATATACGTTATACGTTATACGGTATACGATATACGTTATGCGTTATACGTTTTACGTTATTCGTTATACGTTATACGTTATACGTTATACGTTATACGTTATACGTTATACGTTATACGTTATACGTTATACGTTATACGTTATACGTTATACGTTATACGTTATACGTTATACGTTATACGTCATAGGTTATACGTTATACGTTATACGTTATACGTTTTACGTTATACGTTATTCGTTATACGTTATACGTTATACGTTATACGTTATACGTTATACGTTATACGTTATACGTTATACGTTATACGTTATACGTTATACGTTATACGTTATACGTTATACGTTATACGTTATACGTTATACGTTATACGTTATACGTTATACGTTATACGTTATACGTTATACGTTATACGTTATACGTTATACGTTATACGTTATACGTTATACGTTATACGTTATACGTTATACGTTATACGTTATACGTTATACGTTATACGTTATACGTTATACGTTATACGTTATACGTTATACGTTATACGTTATACGTTATACGTTATACGTTATACGTTATACGTTATACGTTATACGTTATACGTTATACGTTATACGTTATACGTTATACGTTATACGTTATACGTCATAGGTTATACGTTATACGTTATACGTTATACGTTTTACGTTATACGTTATTCGTTATACGTTATACGTTATACGTTATACGTTATACGTTATACGTTATACGTTATACGTTATACGTTATACGTTATACGTTATACGTTATACGTTATACGTTATACGTCATAGGTTATACGTTTTACGTTATACGTTATACGTTGTACGTTATACGTTATACGTTATACGTTATACGTTATACGTCATAGGTTATACGTTATACGTTATTCTTTATGCGTTATACGTTATACGATATACGTTATACGTTATACGGTATACGATATACGTTATGCGTTATACGTTTTACGTTATTCGTTATACGTTATACGTTATACGTTATACGTTATACGTTATACGTTATACGTTATACGTTATACGTTATACGTTATACGTTATACGTTATACGTTATACGTTATACGTTATACGTTATACGTTATACGTTATACGTTATACGTTATACGTTATACGTTATACGTTATACGTCATAGGTTATACGTTATACGTTATTCTTTATGCGTTATACGTTATACGATATACGTTATACGTTATACGGTATACGATATACGTTATGCGTTATACGTTTTACGTTATTCGTTATACGTTATACGTTATACGTTATACGTTATACGTTATACGTTATACGTTATACGTTATACGTTATACGTTATACGTTATACGTTATACGTTATACGTTATACGTTATACGTTATACGTCATAGGTTATACGTTATACGTTATACGTTATACGTTTTACGTTATACGTTATTCGTTATACGTTATACGTTATACGTTATACGTTATACGTTATACGTTATACGTTATACGTTATACGTTATACGTTATACGTTATACGTTATACGTTATACGTTATACGTTATACGTTATACGTTATACGTTATACGTTATACGTTATACGTTATACGTTATACGTTATACGTTATACGTTATACGTTATACGTTATACGTTATACGTTATACGTTATACGTTATACGTTATACGTTATACGTTATACGTTATACGTTATACGTTATACGTTATACGTTATACGTTATACGTTATACGTTATACGTTATACGTTATACGTTATACGTTATACGTTATACGTTATACGTTATACGTTATACGTTATACGTTATACGTTATACGTTATACGTTATACGTCATAGGTTATACGTTATACGTTATACGTTATACGTTTTACGTTATACGTTATTCGTTATACGTTATACGTTATACGTTATACGTTATACGTTATACGTTATACGTTATACGTTATACGTTATACGTTATACGTTATACGTTATACGTTATACGTTATACGTCATAGGTTATACGTTTTACGTTATACGTTATTCGTTATACGTTATACGTTATACGTTATACGTTATACGTAATACGTTATACTTTATACGTTATACGTTATACGTTATACGTTATAAGTTATACGTTATACGTTATACGTTATACGTTATACGTTATACGTTATACGTTATACGTTATACGTTATACGTTATACGTTATACGTTATACGTTATACGTTATACGTTATACGTTATAGGTTATACGTTATACGTTATACGTTATACGTTATACGTTATACGTCATAGGTTATACGTTATACGTTATTCTTTATGCGTTATACGTTATACGATATACGTTATACGTTATACGGTATACGATATACGTTATGCGTTATACGTTTTACGTTATTCGTTATACGTTATACGTTATACGTTATACGTTATACGTTATACGTTATACGTTATACGTTATACGTTATACGTTATACGTTATACGTTATACGTTATACGTTATACGTTATACGTTATACGTTATACGTTATACGTTATACGTTATACGTTATACGTTATACGTTATACGTTATACGTTATACGTTATACGTTATACGTTATACGTTATACGTTATACGTTATACGTTATACGTTATACGTTATACGTTATACGTTATACGTTATACGTTATACGTTATACGTTATACGTTATACGTTATACGTTATACGTTATACGTTATACGTTATACGTTATACGTTATACGTTATACGTTGTACGTCATAGGTTATACGTTATACGTTATACGTTATACGTTTTACGTTATACGTTATTCGTTATACGTTATACGTTATACGTTATAAGTTATACGTTATACGTTATACGTTATACGTTATACGTTATACGTTATACGTTATACGTTATACGTTATACGTTATACGTTATACGTTATACGTTATACGTTATACGTTTTACGTTATACGTTATTCGTTATACGTTATACGTTATACGTTATACGTTATACGTTATACGTTATACGTTATACGTTATACGTTATACGTTATACGTTATACGTTATACGTTATACGTTATACGTTATACGTTATACGTTATACGTTATACGTTATAGGTTATACGTTATACGTTATACGGTATACGTTATACGTTATACGTTATACGTTATACGTTATACGGTATACGTTATACGTTATACGTTATACGTTATACGTTATACGTTATACGTTATACGTTATACGTTATACGTTATACGTTATACGTTATACGTCATAGGTTATACGTTTTACGTTATACGTTATTCGTTATACGTTATACGTTATACGTTATACGTTATACGTAATACGTTATACTTTATACGTTATACGTTATACGTTATACGTTATAAGTTATACGTTATACGTTATACGTTATACGTTATACGTTATACGGTATACGTTATACGTTATACGTTATACGTTATGCGTCATACGTTATACGATCTACGATATACGTTATACGTTTTACGTTATACGTTATACGTTCTACGTTATACGATATACGTTATACGTTATTCGTTATACGTTATACGTTATGCGTTATACGTTTTACGTTAATCGTTATACGTTATACGTTATACGTTATTCTTTATACGTTATACGTTATACGTTATTCTTTATACGTCATACGTTATACGTTTTACGATATTCGTTATACGTTATACGTTATACGTTATACGTTATACGTTATACGGTATACGTTATACGTTATACGTTATACGTTAGACGTCATACGTTGTACGTTATACGTTATACGTTTTACGATATACGTTATACGTAATACGTTCTACGTTATACGATATACGTTATACGTTATTCGTTATACGTTCTACGTTACACCTTATACGTTATACGTTATGCGTTATACGTTTTACGTTATTCGTTATACGTTATACGTTATACGTTATTCTTTATACGTTATACGTTATACGTTATTCTTTATACGTCATACGTTATACGTTTTACGATATACGTTATACGTTATACGTTATACGTTATACGGTATACGTTATACGTTATACGTTATACGTTATACGTTATACGTTATACGTTATACGTTATACGTTATACGTTTTACGTTATACGTTTTACGATATACGTTATACGTTGTACGTTCTACGTTCTACGTTATACGTTATACGTTATACGTTATACGTTATAAGTTATACGTTAGACGTTATACGTTATACGTTATACGTTATACGATATACGTTATACGTTATTCGTTATACGTTCTTCGTTACACGTTATACGTTATACGTTATGCGTTATACGTTTTACGTTAGTCGGTATACGTTATACGTTATACGTTATACGTTATACGTTATACGTAATATGTAATGCGTCATACGTTTTACGTTATTCGTTATGCGTTTTTCGTTACAAGTTATACGATATACGTCATACGTTATAAGTTATACGTCATAAGTTATACGATACACGTTATACGTTATACGAAATATGTAATACGTAATACGCTTTACGTTATTCGTTATACGTCATAAGTTATACGATACACGTTATACGTTATACGAAATATGTAATACGTAATACGCTTTACGTTATTCGTTACACGTTCTTCGTTACACGTTATTCGTTATACGTTATGCGTTATACGTTTTACGTTATTCGTAATACGTTATACGTTATACGTTATACGTTATACGTTATACGTTATACGTTATACGGTATACGTTATACGTTATACGTTATACGTTATACGTTATACGTTATACGTTATACGTTATACGTTATAGGTTATATGTTATACGTTATACGTTATACGTTATACGTTATACGTTATACGTTATACGTTATACGTTATACGTTATACGTTATACGTTATACGTTATACGTTATACGTTATACGTTATACGTTATACGTTATACGTTATACGTTATACGTTATACGTTATACGTTATACGTTATACGTTATACGTTATACGTTATACGTTATACGTTATACGTTATACGTTATACGTTATACGTTATACGTTATACGTTATACGTTATACGTTATACGTTATACGTTATACGTTATACGTTATACGTTATACGTTATACGTTATACGTTATACGTTATACGTTATACGTTATACGTTATACGTTATACGTTATACGTTATACGTTATACGTTATACGTTATACGTTATACGTTATACGTTATACGTTATACGTTATACGTTATACGTTATACGTTATACGTTATACGTTATACGTTATACGTTATACGTTATACGTTATACGTTATACGTTATACGTTATACGTTATACGTTATACGTTATACGTTATACGTTATACGTTATACGTTATACGTTATACGTTATACGTTATACGTTATACGTTATACGTTATACGTTATACGTTATACGTTATACGTTATACGTTATACGTTATACGTTATACGTTATACGTTATACGTTATACGTTATACGTTATACGTTATACGTTATACGTCATAGGTTATACGTTATACGTTATACGTTATACGTTTTACGTTATACGTTATTCGTTATACGTTATACGTTATACGTTATACGTTATACGTTATACGTTATACGTTATACGTTATACGTTATACGTTATACGTTATACGTTATACGTTATACGTCATAGGTTATACGTTTTACGTTATACGTTATTCGTTATACGTTATACGTTATACGTTATACGTTATACGTAATACGTTATACTTTATACGTTATACGTTATACGTTATACGTTATAAGTTATACGTTATACGTTATACGTTATACGTTATACGTTATACGTTATACGTTATACGTTATACGTTATACGTTATACGTTATACGTTATACGTTATAGGTTATACGTTATACGTTATACGTTATACGTTATACGTTATACGTCATAGGTTATACGTTATACGTTATTCTTTATGCGTTATACGTTATACGATATACGTTATACGTTATACGGTATACGATATACGTTATGCGTTATACGTTTTACGTTATTCGTTATACGTTATACGTTATACGTTATACGTTATACGTTATACGTTATACGTTATACGTTATACGTTATACGTTATACGTTATACGTTATACGTTATACGTTATACGTTATACGTTATACGTTATACGTTATACGTTATACGTTATACGTTATACGTTATACGTTATACGTTATACGTTATACGTTATACGTTATACGTTATACGTTATACGTTATACGTTATACGTTATACGTTATACGTTATACGTTATACGTTATACGTTATACGTTATACGTTATACGTTATACGTTATACGTTATACGTTATACGTTATACGTTATACGTTATACGTTATACGTTATACGTTATACGTCATAGGTTATACGTTATACGTTATACGTTATACGTTTTACGTTATACGTTATTCGTTATACGTTATACGTTATACGTTATAAGTTATACGTTATACGTTATACGTTATACGTTATACGTTATACGTTATACGTTATACGTTATACGTTATACGTTATACGTTATACGTTATACGTTATACGTTATACGTTTTACGTTATACGTTATTCGTTATACGTTATACGTTATACGTTATACGTTATACGTTATACGTTATACGTTATACGTTATACGTTATACGTTATACGTTATACGTTATACGTTATACGTTATACGTTATACGTTATACGTTATACGTTATACGTTATAGGTTATACGTTATACGTTATACGGTATACGTTATACGTTATACGTTATACGTTATACGTTATACGTTATACGTTATACGGTATACGTTATACGTTATACGTTATACGTTATACGTTATACGTTATACGTTATACGTTATACGTTATACGTTATACGTTATACGTTATACGTCATAGGTTATACGTTTTACGTTATACGTTATTCGTTATACGTTATACGTTATACGTTATACGTTATACGTAATACGTTATACTTTATACGTTATACGTTATACGTTATACGTTATAAGTTATACGTTATACGTTATACGTTATACGTTATACGTTATACGGTATACGTTATACGTTATACGTTATACGTTATGCGTCATACGTTATACGATCTACGATATACGTTATACGTTTTACGTTATACGTTATACGTTCTACGTTATACGATATACGTTATACGTTATTCGTTATACGTTCTTCGTTACACGTTATACGTTATACGTTATGCGTTATACGTTTTACGTTAATCGTTATACGTTATACGTTATACGTTATTCTTTATACGTTATACGTTATACGTTATTCTTTATACGTCATACGTTATACGTTTTACGATATTCGTTATACGTTATACGTTATACGTTATACGTTATACGTTATACGGTATACGTTATACGTTATACGTTATACGTTAGACGTCATACGTTGTACGTTATACGTTATACGTTTTACGATATACGTTATACGTAATACGTTCTACGTTATACGATATACGTTATACGTTATTCGTTATACGTTCTACGTTACACCTTATACGTTATACGTTATGCGTTATACGTTTTACGTTATTCGTTATACGTTATACGTTATACGTTATTCTTTATACGTTATACGTTATACGTTATTCTTTATACGTCATACGTTATACGTTTTACGATATACGTTATACGTTATACGTTATACGTTATACGGTATACGTTATACGTTATACGTTATACGTTATACGTTATACGTTATACGTTATACGTTATACGTTTTACGTTATACGTTTTACGATATACGTTATACGTTGTACGTTCTACGTTCTACGTTATACGTTATACGTTATACGTTATACGTTATAAGTTATACGTTAGACGTTATACGTTATACGTTATACGTTATACGATATACGTTATACGTTATTCGTTATACGTTCTTCGTTACACGTTATACGTTATACGTTATGCGTTATACGTTTTACGTTAGTCGGTATACGTTATACGTTATACGTTATACGTTATACGTTATACGTAATATGTAATGCGTCATACGTTTTACGTTATTCGTTATGCGTTTTTCGTTACAAGTTATACGATATACGTCATACGTTATAAGTTATACGTCATAAGTTATACGATACACGTTATACGTTATACGAAATATGTAATACGTAATACGCTTTACGTTATTCGTTATACGTCATAAGTTATACGATACACGTTATACGTTATACGAAATATGTAATACGTAATACGCTTTACGTTATTCGTTACACGTTCTTCGTTACACGTTATTCGTTATACGTTATGCGTTATACGTTTTACGTTATTCGTAATACGTTATACGTTATACGTTATACGTTATACGTTATACGTTATACGTTATACGGTATACGTTATACGTTATACGTTATACGTTATACGTTATACGTTATACGTTATACGTTATACGTTATAGGTTATATGTTATACGTTATACGTTATACGTTATACGTTATACGTTATACGTTATACGTTATACGTTATACGTTATACGTTATACGTTATACGTCATAGGTTATACGTTTTACGTTATACGTTATTCGTTATACGTTATACGTTATACGTTATACGTTATACGTAATACGTTATACTTTATACGTTATACGTTATACGTTATACGTTATAAGTTATACGTTATACGTTATACGTTATACGTTATACGTTATACGTTATACGTTATACGTTATACGTTATACGTTATACGTTATACGTTATACGTTATACGTTATACGTTATACGTTATAGGTTATACGTTATACGTTATACGTTATACGTTATACGTTATACGTTATACGTCATAGGTTATACGTTATACGTTATTCTTTATGCGTTATACGTTATACGATATACGTTATACGTTATACGGTATACGATATACGTTATGCGTTATACGTTTTACGTTATTCGTTATACGTTATACGTTATACGTTATACGTTATACGTTATACGTTATACGTTATACGTTATACGTTATACGTTATACGTTATACGTTATACGTTATACGTTATACGTTATACGTTATACGTTATACGTTATACGTTATACGTTATACGTTATACGTTATACGTTATACGTTATACGTTATACGTTATACGTTATACGTTATACGTTATACGTTATACGTTATACGTTATACGTTATACGTTATACGTTATACGTTATACGTTATACGTTATACGTTATACGTTATACGTTATACGTTATACGTTATACGTTATACGTTATACGTTATACGTTATACGTTATACGTTATACGTTATACGTTATACGTTATACGTTATACGTTATACGTTATACGTTATACGTCATAGGTTATACGTTATACGTTATACGTTATACGTTTTACGTTATACGTTATTCGTTATACGTTATACGTTATACGTTATAAGTTATACGTTATACGTTATACGTTATACGTTATACGTTATACGTTATACGTTATACGTTATACGTTATACGTTATACGTTATACGTTATACGTTATACGTTATACGTTATACGTTATACGTTTTACGTTATACGTTATTCGTTATACGTTATACGTTATACGTTATACGTTATACGTTATACGTTATACGTTATACGTTATACGTTATACGTTATACGTTATACGTTATACGTTATACGTTATACGTTATACGTTATACGTTATACGTTATACGTTATAGGTTATACGTTATACGTTATACGGTATACGTTATACGTTATACGTTATACGTTATACGTTATACGGTATACGTTATACGTTATACGTTATACGTTATACGTTATACGTTATACGTTATACGTTATACGTTATACGTTATACGTTATACGTTATACGTCATAGGTTATACGTTTTACGTTATACGTTATTCGTTATACGTTATACGTTATACGTTATACGTTATACGTAATACGTTATACTTTATACGTTATACGTTATACGTTATACGTTATAAGTTATACGTTATACGTTATACGTTATACGTTATACGTTATACGGTATACGTTATACGTTATACGTTATACGTTATACGTTATACGTTATAGGTTATACGTTATACGTTATACGGTATACGTTATACGTTATACGTTATACGTTATACGTTATACGGTATACGTTATACGTTATACGTTATACGTTATACGTTATACGTTATACGTTATACGTTATACGTTATACGTTATACGTTATACGTTATACGTCATAGGTTATACGTTTTACGTTATACGTTATTCGTTATACGTTATACGTTATACGTTATACGTTATACGTAATACGTTATACTTTATACGTTATACGTTATACGTTATACGTTATAAGTTATACGTTATACGTTATACGTTATACGTTATACGTTATACGGTATACGTTATACGTTATACGTTATACGTTATGCGTCATACGTTATACGATCTACGATATACGTTATACGTTTTACGTTATACGTTATACGTTCTACGTTATACGATATACGTTATACGTTATTCGTTATACGTTCTTCGTTACACGTTATACGTTATACGTTATGCGTTATACGTTTTACGTTAATCGTTATACGTTATACGTTATACGTTATTCTTTATACGTTATACGTTATACGTTATTCTTTATACGTCATACGTTATACGTTTTACGATATTCGTTATACGTTATACGTTATACGTTATACGTTATACGTTATACGGTATACGTTATACGTTATACGTTATACGTTAGACGTCATACGTTGTACGTTATACGTTATACGTTTTACGATATACGTTATACGTAATACGTTCTACGTTATACGATATACGTTATACGTTATTCGTTATACGTTCTACGTTACACCTTATACGTTATACGTTATGCGTTATACGTTTTACGTTATTCGTTATACGTTATACGTTATACGTTATTCTTTATACGTTATACGTTATACGTTATTCTTTATACGTCATACGTTATACGTTTTACGATATACGTTATACGTTATACGTTATACGTTATACGGTATACGTTATACGTTATACGTTATACGTTATACGTTATACGTTATACGTTATACGTTATACGTTATACGTTTTACGTTATACGTTTTACGATATACGTTATACGTTGTACGTTCTACGTTCTACGTTATACGTTATACGTTATACGTTATACGTTATAAGTTATACGTTAGACGTTATACGTTATACGTTATACGTTATACGATATACGTTATACGTTATTCGTTATACGTTCTTCGTTACACGTTATACGTTATACGTTATGCGTTATACGTTTTACGTTAGTCGGTATACGTTATACGTTATACGTTATACGTTATACGTTATACGTAATATGTAATGCGTCATACGTTTTACGTTATTCGTTATGCGTTTTTCGTTACAAGTTATACGATATACGTCATACGTTATAAGTTATACGTCATAAGTTATACGATACACGTTATACGTTATACGAAATATGTAATACGTAATACGCTTTACGTTATTCGTTATACGTCATAAGTTATACGATACACGTTATACGTTATACGAAATATGTAATACGTAATACGCTTTACGTTATTCGTTACACGTTCTTCGTTACACGTTATTCGTTATACGTTATGCGTTATACGTTTTACGTTATTCGTAATACGTTATACGTTATACGTTATACGTTATACGTTATACGTTATACGTTATACGGTATACGTTATACGTTATACGTTATACGTTATACGTTATACGTTATACGTTATACGTTATACGTTATAGGTTATATGTTATACGTTATACGTTATACGTTATACGTTATACGTTATACGTTATACGTTATACGTTATACGTTATACGTTATACGTCATAGGTTATACGTTTTACGTTATACGTTATTCGTTATACGTTATACGTTATACGTTATACGTTATACGTAATACGTTATACTTTATACGTTATACGTTATACGTTATACGTTATAAGTTATACGTTATACGTTATACGTTATACGTTATACGTTATACGTTATACGTTATACGTTATACGTTATACGTTATACGTTATACGTTATACGTTATACGTTATACGTTATACGTTATAGGTTATACGTTATACGTTATACGTTATACGTTATACGTTATACGTCATAGGTTATACGTTATACGTTATTCTTTATGCGTTATACGTTATACGATATACGTTATACGTTATACGGTATACGATATACGTTATGCGTTATACGTTTTACGTTATTCGTTATACGTTATACGTTATACGTTATACGTTATACGTTATACGTTATACGTTATACGTTATACGTTATACGTTATACGTTATACGTTATACGTTATACGTTATACGTTATACGTTATACGTTATACGTTATACGTTATACGTTATACGTTATACGTTATACGTTATACGTTATACGTTATACGTTATACGTTATACGTTATACGTTATACGTTATACGTTATACGTTATACGTTATACGTTATACGTTATACGTTATACGTTATACGTTATACGTTATACGTTATACGTTATACGTTATACGTTATACGTTATACGTTATACGTTATACGTTATACGTTATACGTTATACGTTATACGTTATACGTTATACGTTATACGTTATACGTTATACGTTATACGTTATACGTTATACGTTATACGTTATACGTTATACGTTATACGTTATACGTTATACGTTATACGTTATACGTTATACGTTATACGTTATACGTTATACGTTATACGTTATACGTTATACGTTATACGTTATACGTTATACGTTATACGTTATACGTTATACGTTATACGTTATACGTTATACGTTATACGTTATACGTTATACGTTATACGTTATACGTTATACGTTATACGTTATACGTTATACGTTATACGTTATACGTCATAGGTTATACGTTATACGTTATACGTTATACGTTTTACGTTATACGTTATTCGTTATACGTTATACGTTATACGTTATACGTTATACGTTATACGTTATACGTTATACGTTATACGTTATACGTTATACGTTATACGTTATACGTTATACGTCATAGGTTATACGTTTTACGTTATACGTTATTCGTTATACGTTATACGTTATACGTTATACGTTATACGTAATACGTTATACTTTATACGTTATACGTTATACGTTATACGTTATAAGTTATACGTTATACGTTATACGTTATACGTTATACGTTATACGTTATACGTTATACGTTATACGTTATACGTTATACGTTATACGTTATACGTTATACGTTATACGTTATACGTTATACGTTATAGGTTATACGTTATACGTTATACGTTATACGTTATACGTTATACGTCATAGGTTATACGTTATACGTTATTCTTTATGCGTTATACGATATACGTTATACGTTATACGGTATACGATATACGTTATGCGTTATACGTTTTACGTTATTCGTTATACGTTATACGTTATACGTTATACGTTATACGTTATACGTTATACGTTATACGTTATACGTTATACGTTATACGTTATACGTTATACGTTATACGTTATACGTTATACGTTATACGTTATACGTTATACGTTATACGTTATACGTTATACGTTATACGTTATACGTTATACGTTATACGTTATACGTTATACGTTATACGTTATACGTTATACGTTATACGTTATACGTTATACGTTATACGTTATACGTTATACGTTATACGTTATACGTTATACGTTATACGTTATACGTTATACGTTATACGTCATAGGTTATACGTTATACGTTATACGTTATACGTTTTACGTTATACGTTATTCGTTATACGTTATACGTTATACGGTATACGTTATACGTTATACGTTATACGTTATACGTTATACGTTATACGTTATACGTTATACGTTATACGTTATACGTTATACGTTATACGTCATAGGTTATACGTTTTACGTTATACGTTATTCGTTATACGTTATACGTTATACGTTATACGTTATACGTAATACGTTATACTTTATACGTTATACGTTATACGTTATACGTTATAAGTTATACGTTATACGTTATACGTTATACGTTATACGTTATACGGTATACGTTATACGTTATACGTTATACGTTATACGTCATAGGTTATACGTTTTACGTTATACGTTATTCGTTATACGTTATACGTTATACGTTATACGTTATACGTAATACGTTATACTTTATACGTTATACGTTATACGTTATACGTTATAAGTTATACGTTATACGTTATACGTTATACGTTATACGTTATACGTTATACGTTTTACGTTATACGTTATACGTTATACGTTATACGTTATACGTTATACGTTATACGTTATACGTTATACGTTATACGTTATACGTTATACGTTATACGTTATAGGTTATACGTTATACGTTATACGGTATACGTTATACGTTATACGTTATACGTTATACGTTATACGGTATACGTTATACGTTATACGTTATACGTTATACGTTATACGTTATACGTTATACGTTATACGTTATACGTTATACGTTATACGTTATACGTTATACGTCATAGGTTATACGTTTTACGTTATACGTTATTCGTTATACGTTATACGTTATACGTTATACGTTATACGTAATACGTTATACTTTATACGTTATACGTTATACGTTATACGTTATAAGTTATACGTTATACGTTATACGTTATACGTTATACGTTATACGTTATACGGTATACGTTATACGTTATAGGTTATACGTTATACGTTATACGTTATACGTTATACCTTATAGGTTATACGTTATACGTTATTCGTTATACGCTATACGTTATACGTTATACGTTATACGTTATACGTTATACGTTATACGTTATACGTTATACGTTATACGTTATACGTTATACGTTATACGTTATACGTTATACGTTATACGTTATACGTTATACGTCATACGTTATACGTTATACGTTATACGTTATACGTTATACGTCATAGGTTATACGTTATACGTTATACGTTATACGTTTTACGTTATACGTTATTCGTTATACGTTATACGTTATACGTTATACGTTATACGTTATACGTTATACGTTATACGTAATACGTTATACGTTATACGTTATACGTTATACGTTATACGTTATACGTTATACGTTATACGTTATACGCTATACGTTATACGTTATACGTTATACGTTATACGTTATACGGTATACGTTATACGTTATACGTTATACGTTATACGTTATACGGTATACGTTATACGTTATACGTTATACGTTATACGTTATACGTTATACGTTATACGTTATACGTTATACGTTATACGTTATACGTTATACGTTATACGTTATACGTTATACGTTATACGTCATAGGTTATACGTTTTACGTTATACGTTATTCGTTATACGTTATACGTTATACGTTATACGTTATACGTAATACGTTATACTTTATACGTTACACGTTATACGTTATACGTTATACGTTATACGTTATACGTTATACGTTATACGTTATACGTTATACGTTATACGTTATACGTTATACGGTATACGTTATACGTTATACGTTATACGTCATACGTTATACGTTTTACGATATACGTTATACGTTTTACGTTATACGTTATACGTTCTACGTTATACGATATACGTTATACGTTATTCGTTATACGTTCTTCGTTACACGTTATACGTTATACGTTATGCGTTATACGTTTTACGTTATTCGTCATACGTTATACGTTATACGTTATTTTTTATACGTTATACGTTATACGTTATAGGTTATACGTTATACGTTATACGGTATACGTTATACGTTATACGTTATACGTTATACGTTATACGGTATACGTTATACGTTATACGTTATACGTTATACGTTATACGTTATACGTTATACGTTATACGTTATACGTTATACGTTATACGTTATACGTTATACGTTATACGTTATACGTTATACGTTATACGTCATAGGTTATACGTTTTACGTTATACGTTATTCGTTATACGTTATACGTTATACGTTATACGTTATACGTAATACGTTATACTTTATACGTTATACGTTATACGTTATACGTTATACGTTATACGTTATACGTTATACGTTATACGTTATACGTTATACGTTATACGTTATACGGTATACGTTATACGTTATACGTTATACGTCATACGTTATACGTTTTACGATATACGTTATACGTTATACGTTATACGTTATACGTTATACGTTATACGTTATACGTTATACGTTATACGTTATACGTTATACGTTATACGTCATAGGTTATACGTTTTACGTTATACGTTATTCGTTATACGTTATACGTTATACGTCATACGTTATACGTTTTACAATATACGTTATACGTTATACGTTCTACGTTATACGATATACGTTATACGTTATTCGTTATACGTTCTTCCTTACACCTTCTACGTTATACGTTATGCGTTACACGTTTTACGTTATTCGTTATACGTTATACGTTATACGTTATTCTTTATACGTTATACGTTATACGTTATTCTTTATACGTCATACGTTATACGTTTTACGTTATTCGGTATACGTTATACGTTATACGTTATACGTTATACGTTAGACGTTATACGTTATACGTTATACGTTAAACGATATACGTTATACGTTATTCGTTATACGTTCTTCGTTACACGTTATACGTTATACGTTATGCGTTATACGTTTTACGTTATTCGGTATACGTTATACGTTATACGTTATACGTTATACGTTATACGTTATACGTTATACGTAATATGTAATGCGTCATACGTTTCACGTTATTCGTTATACGTTTTTCGTTACAAGTTATACGATATACGTCATACGTTATAAGTTATACGTCATAAGTTATACGATACACGTTATACGTTATACGAAATATGTAATACGTAATACGCTTTACGTTATTCGTTATACGTCATAAGTTATACGATACACGTTATACGTTATACGAAATATGTAATACGTAATACGCTTTACGTTATTCGTTATACGTTCTTCGTTACACGTTATACGTTATACGTTATGCGTTATACGTTTTACGTTATTCGTAATACGTTATACGTTATACGTTATACGTTATACGTTATACGTTATACGTTATACGGTATACGTTATACGTTATACGTTACACGTTATGCGTTATACGTTATACGTTATACGTTATACGTTATACGTTATACGTTATACGTTATACGTTATACGTTATACGTTATACGTTATACGTTATACGTTATGCGTTATACGTTTTACGTTATTCGTTATACGTTATACGTTATACGTTATACGTTATACGTTATACGTTATACGTTATACGTTATACGTTATACGTTATACGTTATACGTTATACGTTATACGTTATACGTTATACGTTATACGTAATACGTTATACGTTATACGTTATACGTTATACGTTATACGTTATACGTTATACGTTATACGTTATACGTTATACGTTATACGTCATAGGTTATACGTTATACGTTATACGTTATACGTTTTACGTTATACGTTATACGTTATACGTTATACGTTATACGTTATACGTCATAGGTTATACGTTATACGTTATTCTTTATGCGTTATACGTTATACGTTATACGTTATACGGAATACGTTATACGTTATACGTTATACGTTATACGTTATACGTCATACGTTATACGTTATACGTTATACGTTATACGTTATACGTTATACGTTATACGTTATACGTTATACGTTATACGTTTTACGTTATTCGTGATACGTTATACGTTATACGTTATACGTTATACGTTATACGTTATACGGTATACGTTATACGTTATACGTTATACGTTATGCGTTATACGTTATAAGTTATACGTTATGCGTTATACGTTATACGTTATACGTTATACGGTATACGATATACGTTATGCGTTATACGTTATGCGTTATACGTTATAAGTTATACGTTATGCGTTATACGTTATACGTTATACGTTATGCGTTATACGTTATACGTTATACGTTATACGGTATACGATATACGTTATGCGTTATAAGTTTTGCGTTATTCGTTATACGTTATACGTTATACGTTATACGTTATACGTTATACGTTATACGTTATACGTTATACGTTATACGTTATACGTTATACGTTATGCGTTATACGTTTTACGTTATACGTTATGCGTTATACGTTATACGTTATACGTTATGCGTTATACGTTATACGTTATACGTTATACGTTATACGTTATGCGTTATACGTTTTACGTTATACGTTATGCGTTATACGTTATACGTTATACGTTATACGTTATACGTTATACGTTATACGTTATACGGTATACGTTATACGTTATACGGTATACGTTATACGTTATACGTTATACGTTATGCGTTATACGTTATAAGTTATACGTTATGCGTTATACGTTATACGTTATACGTTATACGGTATACGATATACGTTATGCGTTATAAGTTTTACGTTATTCGTTATACGTTATACGTTATACGTTATACGTTATACGTTATACGTTATACGTTATACGTTATACGTTATACGTTATACGTTATACGTTATGCGTTATACGTTTTACGTTATACGTTATGCGTTATACGTTATACGTTATACGTTATGCGTTATACGTTATACGTTATACGTTATACGGTATACGATATACGTTATACGTCATAGGTTATACGTTATACGTTATACGTTATACGTTATACGTAATATGTAATGCGTCATACGTTTCACGTTATTCGTTATACGTTTTTCGTTACAAGTTATACGATATACGTCATACGTTATAAGTTATACGTCATAAGTTATACGATACACGTTATACGTTATACGAAATATGTAATACGTAATACGCTTTACGTTATTCGTTATACGTCATAAGTTATACGATACACGTTATACGTTATACGAAATATGTAATACGTAATACGCTTTACGTTATTCGTTATACGTTCTTCGTTACACGTTATACGTTATACGTTATGCGTTATACGTTTTACGTTATTCGTAATACGTTATACGTTATACGTTATACGTTATACGTTATACGTTATACGTTATACGGTATACGTTATACGTTATACGTTACACGTTATGCGTTATACGTTATACGTTATACGTTATACGTTATACGTTATACGTTATACGTTATACGTTATACGTTATACGTTATACGTTATACGTTATACGTTATGCGTTATACGTTTTACGTTATTCGTTATACGTTATACGTTATACGTTATACGTTATACGTTATACGTTATACGTTATACGTTATACGTTATACGTTATACGTTATACGTTATACGTTATACGTTATACGTTATACGTTATACGTAATACGTTATACGTTATACGTTATACGTTATACGTTATACGTTATACGTTATACGTTATACGTTATACGTTATACGTTATACGTCATAGGTTATACGTTATACGTTATACGTTATACGTTTTACGTTATACGTTATACGTTATACGTTATACGTTATACGTTATACGTCATAGGTTATACGTTATACGTTATTCTTTATGCGTTATACGTTATACGTTATACGTTATACGGAATACGTTATACGTTATACGTTATACGTTATACGTTATACGTCATACGTTATACGTTATACGTTATACGTTATACGTTATACGTTATACGTTATACGTTATACGTTATACGTTATACGTTTTACGTTATTCGTGATACGTTATACGTTATACGTTATACGTTATACGTTATACGTTATACGGTATACGTTATACGTTATACGTTATACGTTATGCGTTATACGTTATAAGTTATACGTTATGCGTTATACGTTATACGTTATACGTTATACGGTATACGATATACGTTATGCGTTATACGTTATGCGTTATACGTTATAAGTTATACGTTATGCGTTATACGTTATACGTTATACGTTATGCGTTATACGTTATACGTTATACGTTATACGGTATACGATATACGTTATGCGTTATAAGTTTTGCGTTATTCGTTATACGTTATACGTTATACGTTATACGTTATACGTTATACGTTATACGTTATACGTTATACGTTATACGTTATACGTTATACGTTATGCGTTATACGTTTTACGTTATACGTTATGCGTTATACGTTATACGTTATACGTTATGCGTTATACGTTATACGTTATACGTTATACGTTATACGTTATGCGTTATACGTTTTACGTTATACGTTATGCGTTATACGTTATACGTTATACGTTATACGTTATACGTTATACGTTATACGTTATACGGTATACGTTATACGTTATACGGTATACGTTATACGTTATACGTTATACGTTATGCGTTATACGTTATAAGTTATACGTTATGCGTTATACGTTATACGTTATACGTTATACGGTATACGATATACGTTATGCGTTATAAGTTTTACGTTATTCGTTATACGTTATACGTTATACGTTATACGTTATACGTTATACGTTATACGTTATACGTTATACGTTATACGTTATACGTTATACGTTATGCGTTATACGTTTTACGTTATACGTTATGCGTTATACGTTATACGTTATACGTTATGCGTTATACGTTATACGTTATACGTTATACGGTATACGATATACGTTATGCGTTATAAGTTTTACGTTATTCGTTATACGTTATACGTTATACGTTATACGTTATACGTTATACGTTATACGTTATACGTTATACGTTATGCGTTATACGTTTTACGTTATTCGTGATACGTTATACGTTATACGTTATACGTTATACGTTATACGTTATACGTTATACGGTATACGTTATACGTTATACGTTATACGTTATGCGTTATACGTTATACGTTATACGTCATAGGTTATACGTTTTACGTTATACGTTATTCGTTATACGTTATACGTTATACGTTATACGTTATACGTAATACGTTATACTTTATACGTTATACGTTATACGTTATACGTTATACGTTATACGTTATACGTTATACGTTATACGTTATACGTTATTCTTTATACGTTATACGTTATACGTTATAGGTTATACGTTATACGTTATACGGTATACGGTATACGTTATACGTTATACGTTATACGTTATACGGTATACGTTATACGTTATACGTTATACGTTATACGTTATACGTTATACGTTATACGTTATACGTTATACGTTATACGTTATACGTTATACGTTATACGTTATACGTTATACGTTATACGTTATACGTCATAGGTTATACGTTTTACGTTATACGTTATTCGTTATACGTTATACGTCATAAGTTATACGATACACGTTATACGTTATACGAAATATGTAATACGTAATACGCTTTACGTTATTCGTTATACGTTCTTCGTTACACGTTATACGTTATACGTTATACGTTATACGTTTTACGTTATTCGTGATACGTTATACGTTATACGTTATACGTTATACGTTATACGTTATACGGTATACGTTATACGTTATACGTTATACGTTATGCGTTATACGTTATAAGTTATACGTTATGCGTTATACGTTATACGTTATACGTTATACGGTATACGATATACGTTATGCGTTATAAGTTTTACGTTATTCGTTATACGTTATACGTTATACGTTATACGTTATACGTTATACGTTATACGTTATACGTTATACGTTATACGTTATACGTTATACGTTATGCGTTATACGTTTTACGTTATACGTTATGCGTTATACGTTATACGTTATACGTTATGCGTTATACGTTATACGTTATACGTTATACGGTATACGATATACGTTATGCGTTATAAGTTTTACGTTATTCGTTATACGTTATACGTTATACGTTATACGTTATACGTTATACGTTATACGTTATACGTTATACGTTATACGTTATGCGTTATACGTTTTACGTTATTCGTGATACGTTATACGTTATACGTTATACGTTATACGTTATACGTCATACGTTATACGGTATACGTTATACGTTATACGTTATACGTTATGCGTTATACGTTATACGTTATACGTCATAGGTTATACGTTTTACGTTATACGTTATTCGTTATACGTTATACGTTATACGTTATACGTTATACGTAATACGTTATACTTTATACGTTATACGTTATACGTTATACGTTATACGTTATACGTTATACGTTATACGTTATACGTTATACGTTATACGTTATACGTTATACGGTATACGTTATACGTTATACGTTATACGTCATACGTTATACGTTTTACGATATACGTTATACGTTATACGTTATACGTTATACGTTATACGTTATACGTTATACGTTATACGTTATACGTTATACGTTATACGTTATACGTCATAGGTTATACGTTTTACGTTATACGTTATTCGTTATACGTTATACGTTATGCGTTACACGTTTTACGTTATTCGTTATACGTTATACGTAACACGTTATTCGTAGTACATTATACGTGATACGGTATAGGTTGTACGTTATACGTTATACGTTATACGTTATACGTTATACGTTATACGTTATACGTTATACGTTATACGTTATACGTTATACGTTATACGTTATACGTTATACGTTATACGTTGTACGTTATACGTTATACGTTATACGTCATACGTTATACGGTATACGTTATACGTTATACGTTATACGTTATGCGTTATACGTTATACGTTATACGTCATAGGTTATACGTTTTACGTTATACGTTTTACGATATACGTTATACGTTATACGTTATACGTTATACGTTATACGTTATACGTTATACGTTATACGTTATACGTTATACGTTATACGTTATACGTTATACGTTATACGTTATACGTTATACGTCATAAGTTATACGATACACGTTATACGTTATACGAAATGTGTAATACGTAATACGCTTTACGTTATTCGTTATACGTTCTTCGTTACACGTTATACGTTATACGTTATGCGTTATACGTTTTACGTTATACGTTATACGATATACGTTATACGTTATTCGTTATACGTTCTTCGTTACACGTTATACGTTATACGTTATGCGTTATTCTTTATACGTTATACGTTATACGTTATTCTTTATACGTCATACGTTATACGTTTTACGATATACGTTATACGTTATACGTTATACGTTATACGTTGTACGGTATACGTTATACGTTATACGTTATACGTTATACGTTATACGTTATACGTTATACGTTCTACGTTATTCGTTATACGTTATACGTTATACGTTATACGTTATACGTTATACGTTATACGTTATACGTTATACGTTATACGGTATACGATATACGTTATGCGTTATAAGTTTTACGTTATTCGTTATACGTTATACGTTATACGTTATACGTTATACGTTATACGTTATACGTTATACGTTATACGTTATACGTTATACGTTATACGTTATACGTTATACGTTATACGTTATACGTTATACGTTATACGTTATACGTTATACGTTTTACGTTATACGTTATACGTCATACGTTATACGATATAAGTTAGACGTTATACGTCATAGGTTATACGTTATACGTTATACGTTATACGTAATATGTAATGCGTCATACGTTTTACGTTATTCTTTATTCTGTTTTCGTTACAAGTTATACGTTATACGTTATACGTTATAAGTTGTACGTCATACGTTATACGATACACGTTATACGTTATACGAAATATGTAATATGTAATACGTTTTACGTTATTCGTTATACGTTATACAATATACGTCATACGTTATACGTTATATGTTATACGTTATACGTTATACGTTATACGTTATAGGTTATACGTTATACGTTATACGGTCTACGTTATACGTTATACGTTATACGTTATACGTTATACGGTATACGTTATACGTTATACGTTATACGTTATACGTTATACGTTATACGTTATACGTTATACGTTATACGTTATACGTTATACGTTATACGTTATACGTCATAGGTTATACGTTTTACGTTATACGTTACTCGTTATACGTTATACGTTATACGTTATACGTTATACGTAATACGTTATACTTTATACGTTATACGTTATACGTTATACGTTATAAGTTATACGTTATACGTTATACGTTATACGTTATACGTTATACGTTATACGGTATACGTTATACGTTATACGTTATACGTTGTACGTTATACGTTGTACGTTATACGTTATACGTT
Source organism: Ptiloglossa arizonensis (assembly GCF_051014685.1). Classification (NCBI taxonomy): domain Eukaryota; kingdom Metazoa; phylum Arthropoda; class Insecta; order Hymenoptera; family Colletidae; genus Ptiloglossa; species Ptiloglossa arizonensis. Next base: position 127,538 of record NW_027479149.1, on the reverse strand, counting down.
ATACGTTATAGGTTATACGTTATACGTTATACGTTATACGCTATACGTTATACGTTATACGTTATACGTTATACGTTATACGTTATACGTTATACGTTATACGTTATACGTTATACGTTATACGTTATACGTTATACGTTATACGTTATACGTTATACGTTATACGTTATACGTTATACGTTATACGTTATACGTTATACGTTATACGTTATACGTTATACGTTATACGTTATACGTTATACGTTATACGTCATACGTTATACGTCATAGGTTATACGTTATACGTTATACGTTATACGTTTTACGTTATACGTTATTCGTTATACGTTATACGTTATACGTTATACGTTATACGTTATACGTTATACGTTATACGTAATACGTTATACGTTATACGTTATACGTTATACGTTATACGTTATACGTTATACGTTATACGTTATACGCTATACGTTATACGTTATACGTTATACGTTATACGTTATACGGTATACGTTATACGTTATACGTTATACGTTATACGTTATACGGTATACGTTATACGTTATACGTTATACGTTATACGTTATACGTTATACGTTATACGTTATACGTTATACGTTATACGTTATACGTTATACGTTATACGTTATACGTTATACGTCATAGGTTATACGTTTTACGTTATACGTTATACGTTATACGTTATACGTTATACGTTATACGTTATACGTAATACGTTATACTTTATACGTTACACGTTAGACGTTATACGTTATACGTTATACGTTATACGTTATACGTTATACGTTATACGTTATACGTTATACGTTATACGTTATACGTTATACGTTATACGTTATACGGTATACGTTATACGTTATACGTTATACGTCATACGTTATACGTTTTACGATATACGTTATACGTTTTACGTTATACGTTATACGTTCTACGTTATACGATATACGTTATACGTTATTCGTTATACGTTCTTCGTTACACGTTATACATTATACGTTATGCGTTATACGTTTTACGTTATTCGTTATACGTTATACGTTATACGTTATTCTTTATACGTTATACGTTATACCTTATAGGTTATACGTTATACGTTATACGGTATACGTTATACGTTATACGTTATACGTTATACGTTATACGGTATACGTTATACGTTATACGTTATACGTTATACGTTATACGTTATACGTTATACGTTATACGTTATACGTTATACGTTATACGTTATACGTTATACGTTATACGTTATACGTTATACGTCATAGGTTATACGTTTTAAGTTATACGTTATTCGTTATACGTTATACGTTATACGTTATACGTTATACGTAATACGTTATACTTTATACGTTATACGTTATACGTTATACGTTATACGTTATACGTTATACGTTATACGTTATACGTTATACGTTATACGTTATACGTTATACGTTATACGGTATACGTTATACGTTATACGTTATACGTCATACGTTATACGTTTTACGATATACGTTATACGTTATACGTTATACGTTATACGTTATACGTTATACGTTATACGTTATACGTTATACGTTATACGTTATACGTTATACGTCATAGGTTATACGTTTTACGTTATACGTTATTCGTTATACGTTATACGTTATACGTTATACGTTATACGTTATACGTTTTACGATATACGTTATACGTTATACGTTCTACGTTATACGATATACGTTATACGTTATTCGTTATACGTTCTTCGTTACACCTTCTACGTTATACGTTATGCGTTACACGTTTTACGTTATTCGTTATACGTTATACGTTATACGTTACTCTTTATACGTTATACGTTATACGTTATTCTTTATACGTCATACGTTATACGTTTTACGATATACGTTATACGTTATACGTTATACGTTATACGGTATACGTTATACGTTATACGTTATACGTTATACGTTATACGTTATACGTTATACGTTATACGTTTTACGTTATACGTTTTACGATATACGTTATACGTTGTACGTTCTACGTTCTACGTTATACGTTATACGTTATACGTTATACGTTATAAGTTATACGTTAGACGTTATACGTTATACGTTATACGTTAAACGATATACGTTATACGTTATTCGTTATACGTTCTTCGTTACACGTTATACGTTATACGTTATGCGTTATACGTTTTACGTTATTCGGTATACGTTATACGTTATACGTTATACGTTATACGTTGTACGTAATATGTAATGCGTCATACGTTTCACGTTATTCGTTATACGTTTTTCGTTACAAGTTATACGATATACGTCATACGTTATAAGTTATACGTCATAAGTTATACGATACACGTTATACGTTATACGAAATATGTAATACGTAATACGCTTTACGTTATTCGTTATACGTCATAAGTTATACGATACACGTTATACGTTATACGAAATATGTAATACGTAATACGCTTTACGTTATTCGTTATACGTTCTTCGTTACACGTTATACGTTATACGTTATGCGTTATACGTTTTACGTTATTCGTAATACGTTATACGTTATACGTTATACGTTATACGTTATACGTTATACGTTATACGGTATACGTTATACGGTATACGTTATACGTTATACGTTACACGTTATGCGTTATACGTTATACGTTATACGTTATACGTTATACGTTATACGTTATACGTTATACGTTATACGTTATACGTTATACGTTATACGTTATGCGTTATACGTTTTACGTTATTCGTTATACGTTATACGTTATACGTTATACGTTATACGTTATACGTTATACGTTATACGTTATACGTTATACGTTATACGTTATACGTTATACGTTATACGTTATACGTTATACGTTATACGTTATACGTTATACGTTATACGTTATACGTTATACGTTATACGTTATACGTTATACGTTATACGTTATACGTTATACGTTATACGTTATACGTTATACGTTATACGTTATACGTTATACGTTATACGTTATACGTTATACGTTATACGTTATACGTTATACGTTATACGTTATACGTTATACGTTATACGTTATACGTTATACGTTATACGTTATACGTTATACGTCATAGGTTATACGTTATACGTTATACGTTATACGTTTTACGTTATACGTTATACGTTATACGTTATACGTTATACGTTATACGTCATAGGTTATACGTTATACGTTATTCTTTATGCGTTATACGTTATACGTTATACGTTATACGGAATACGTTATACGTTATACGTTATACGTTATACGTTATACGTCATACGTTATACGATACACGTTATACGTTATACGAAATATGTAATACGTAATACGCTTTACGTTATTCGTTATACGTTCTTCGTTACACTTTATACGTTATACGTTATACGTTATACGTTTTACGTTATTCGTGATACGTTATACGTTATACGTTATACGTTATACGTTATACGTTATACGGTATACGTTATACGTTATACGTTATACGTTATGCGTTATACGTTATACGTTATACGTTATGCGTTATACGTTATACGTTATACGTTATACGGTATACGATATACGTTATGCGTTATAAGTTTTACGTTATTCGTTATACGTTATACGTTATACGTTATACGTTATACGTTATACGTTATACGTTATACGGTATACGTTATACGTTTTACGTTATTCGTTATACGTTATACGTTATACGTTATGCGTTATACGTTATACGTTATACGTTATACGGTATACGATATACGTTATGCGTTATAAGTTTTACGTTATTCGTTATACGTTATACGTTATACGTTATACGTTATACGTTATACGTTATACGTTATACGTTATACGTTATACGTTATACGTTATACGTTATACGTTATACGTTATACGTTATACGTTATACGTTATACGTTATACGTTATACGTTATAAGTTAGACGTTATACGTCATAGGTTATACGTTATACGTTATACGTTATACGTAATATGTAATGCGTCATACGTTTTACGTTATTCTTTATACTTTTTTCGTTACAAGTTATACGTTATACGTTATACGTTATAAGTTGTACGTCATACGTTATACGATACACGTTATACGTTATACGAAATATGTAATATGTAATACGTTTTACGTTATTCGTTATACGTTATACAATATACGTCATACGTTATACGTTATATGTTATACGTTATACGTTATACGTTATACGTTGACCGTAACACGTTATTCGTAGTACATTATACGTGATACGGTATAGGTTGTACGTTATACGTTATACGTTATACGTTATACGTTATACGTTATACGTTCTACGTTATTCGTTATACGTCATACGTTATACGTTATACGTTATACGTTATACGTTATACGTTATACGTTATACGTTATACGTTATACGTTATACGTTATACGTTATACGTTATACGTTATACGTTATACGTTATACGTTATACGTTATACGTTATACGTTATACGTTATACGTTATACGATATACGTTATACGTTATTCGTTATACGTTCTTCGTTACACGTTATACGTTATACGTTATGCGTTATACGTTATACGTTTTACGTTATACGTTATACGTTATACGTTATACGTTATACGTTATACGTTATACGTTATACGTTATACGTTTTACGATATACGTTATTCGTTATACGTTATACGTTCTACGTTATACGATATACGTTATACGTTATTCGTTATACGTTCTTCGTTACACCTTATACGTTATACGTTATGCGTTATACGTTTTACGTTATTCGTTATACGTTATACGTTATACGTTATACGTTATACGTTATACGTTATACGTTATACGTTATACGTTATACGTTATACGTTATACGTTATACGTTATACGTTATACGGTATACGTTATACGTTATACGTTATACGTTATACGTTATACGTTATACGTTATACGTTATACGTTATACGTTATACGTTATACGTTATACGTTATACGTTATACGTTATACGTTATACGTTATACGTTATACGTTATACGTTATACGTTATACGTTATACGTTATACGTTATACGTTATACGTTATACGTTATACGTTATACGTTATACGTTATACGTTATACGTTATACGTTATAAGTTAGACGTTATACGTCATAGGTTATACGTTATACGTTATACGTTATACGTAATATGTAATGCGTCATACGTTTTACGTTATTCTTTATACTTTTTTCGTTACTAGTTATACGTTATACGTTATACGTTATAAGTTGTACGTCATACGTTATACGATACACGTTATACGTTATACGAAATATGTAATATGTAATACGTTTTACGTTATTCGTTATACGTTATACAATATACGTCATACGTTATACGTTATATGTTATACGTTATACGTTATACGTTATACGTTGACCGTAACACGTTATTCGTAGTACATTATACGTGATACGGTATAGGTTGTACGTTATACGTTATACGTTATACGTTATACGTTATACGTTATACGTTCTACGTTATTCGTTATACGTCATACGTTATACGTTATACGTTATACGTTATACGTTATACGTTATACGTTATACGTTATACGTTATACGTTATACGTTATACGTTATACGTTATACGTTATACGTTATACGTTATACGTTATACGTTATACGTTATACGTTATACGTTATACGTTATACGTTATACGTTATACGTTATACGTTATACGATATACGTTATACGTTATTGGTTATACGTTCTTCGTTACACGTTATACGTTATACGTTATGCGTTATACGTTATACGTTTTACGTTATACGTTATACGTTATACGTTATACGTTATACGTTATACGTTATATGTTATACGTTATACGTTTTACGATATACGTTATTCGTTATACGTTATACGTTCTACGTTATACGATATACGTTATACGTTATTCGTTATACGTTCTTCGTTACACCTTATACGTTATACGTTATGCGTTATACGTTTTACGTTATTCGTTATACGTTATACGTTATACGTTATACGTTATACGTTATACGTTATACGTTATACGGTATACGTTAAACGTTATACGTTATACGTTATACGTTATACGTTATACGTTATACGTTATACGTTATACGTTATACGTTATACGTTATACGTTATACGTTATACGTTATACGTTATACGTTATACGTTATACGTTATACGTTATACGTTATACGTTATACGTTATACGTTATACGTTATACGTTATACGTTATACGTTATACGTTATACGTTATACGTTATACGTTATACGTTATACGTTATACGTTATAGGATATACGTTATACGTTATTCGTTATACGTTCTTCGTTACACGTTATACGTTATACGTTTTGCGTTATTCGTTACACGTTATACGTTATACGTTATACGATATACGTTATACGTTATTCGTTATACGTTCTTCGTTACACGTTATACGTTACACGTTATGCGTTATACGTTTTGCGTTATTCGTTACACGTTATACGTTATACGTTATACGTTATACGTTATTCGTTATACGTTCTTCGTTACACGTTATACGTTATACGTTATACGTTATACGTTATACGTTATACGTTATACGTTATACGGTATACGTTATACGTTATACGTTATACGTTATACGTTATACGTTATACGTTATACGTTATACGTTATACGTTATACGTTATACGTTATACGTTTTACGTTATACGTTATACGTTATACGTTATACAATATACGTTATACGTTATTCGTTATACGTTCTTCGTTACACGTTATACGTTATACGTTATGCGTTATTCTTTATACGTTATACGTTATACGTTATACGTTATACGTTATTCTTTATATGTCATACGTTATACGTTTTACGATATACGTTATACGTTATACGTTATACGTTATACGTTGTACGGTATACGTTATACGTTATACGTTATACGTTATACGTTATACGTTATACGTTATACGTTATACGTTATACGTTTTACGATATACGTTATACGTTATACGTTATACGTTCTACGTTATACGATATACGTTATACGTTATTCGTTATACGTTCTTCGTTACACCTTATACGTTATACGTTATGCGTTATACGTTTTACGTTATTCGTTATACGTTATACGTTATACGTTATACTTTATACGTTACACGTTATACGTTATTCTTTATACGTCATACGTTATACGTATTACGATATACGTTATACGTTACGCGTTCTACGTTCTACGTTATACGTTATACGTTATACGTTATACGTTATACGTCATAAGATATACGATACACGTTATACGTTATACGAAATATGTAATACGTAATACGCTTTACGTTATTCGTTATACGTTCTTCGTTACACGTTATACGTTATACGTTATGCGTTATACGTTTTACGTTATTCGTGATACGTTATACGTTATACGTTATACGTTATACGTTATACGTTATACGGTATACGTTATACGTTATGCGTTATAAGTTTTACGTTATTCGTTATACGTTATACGTTATACGTTATACGTTATACGTTATACGTTATACGTTATACGTTATACGTTATACGTTATACGTTATACGTTATACGTTATGCGTTATACGTTATACGTTATACGTTATACGTTATACGTTATACGTTATACGTTATACGTTATACGTTATACGTTATACGTTATACGTTATACGTTATACGTTTTACGTTATACGTTATACGTTATACGTCATACGTTATAAGTTAGACGTTATACGTCATAGGTTATACGTTATACGTTATACGTTATACGTTATACGTTATACGGTATACGTTATACGTTTTACGTTATTCGTTATACGTTATACGTTATACGTTATGCGTTATACGTTATACGTTATACGTTATACGTTATACGGTATACGATATACGTTATGCATTATAAGTTTTACGTTATTCGTTATACGTTATACGTTATACGTTATACGTTATACGTTATACGTTATACGTTATACGTTATACGTTATACGTTATACGTTATACGTTATACGTTATACGTTATACGTTATAAGTTAGACGTTATACGTCATAGGTTATACGTTATACGTTATACGTTCTACGTTATTCGTTATACGTCATACGTTATACGTTATACGTTATACGTTATACGTTATACGTTATACGTTATACGTTATACGTTATACGTTATACGTTATACGTTATACGTTATACGTTATACGTTATACGTTATACGTTATACGTTATACGTTATACGTTATACGTTATACGTTATACGTTATACGTTATACGTTATACGTTATACGTTATACGTTATACGATATACGTTATACGTTATTCGTTATACGTTCTTCGTTACACGTTATACGTTATACGTTATGCGTTATACGTTATACGTTTTACGTTATACGTTATACGTTATACGTTATACGTTATACGTTATACGTTATACGTTATACGTTATACGTTTTACGATATACGTTATTCGTTATGCGTTATACGTTCTACGTTATACGATATACGTTATACGTTATTCGTTATACGTTCTTCGTTACACCTTATACGTTATACGTTATGCGTTATACGTTTTACGTTATTCGTTATACGTTATACGTTATACGTTATACGTTATACGTTATACGTTATACGTTATACGGTATACGTTATACGTTATACGTTATACGTTATACGTTATACGTTATACGTTATACGTTATACGTTATACGTTATACGTTATACGTTATACGTTATACGTTATACGTTATACGTTATACGTTATACGTTATACGTTATACGTTATACGTTATACGTTATACGTTATACGTTATACGTTATACGTTATACGTTATACGTTATACGTTATACGTTATACGTTATACGTTATACGTTATACGTTATACGTTATAGGATATACGTTATACGTTATTCGTTATACGTTCTTCGTTACACGTTATACGTTATACGTTTTGCGTTATTCGTTACACGTTATACGTTATACGTTATACGATATACGTTATACGTTCTTCGTTACACGTTATACGTTACACGTTATGCGTTATACGTTTTGCGTTATTCGTTACACGTTATACGTTATACGTTATACGTTATACGTTATACGTTATTCGTTATACGTTCTTCGTTACACGTTATACGTTATACGTTATACGTTATACGTTATACGTTATACGTTATACGTTATACGGTATACGTTATACGTTATACGTTATACGTTATACGTTATACGTTATACGTTATACGTTATACGTTATACGTTATACGTTATACGTTTTACGTTATACGTTATACGTTATACGTTATACAATATACGTTATACGTTATTCGTTATACGTTCTTCGTTACACGTTATACGTTATACGTTATGCGTTATTCTTTATACGTTATACGTTATACGTTATACGTTATACGTTATTCTTTATATGTCATACGTTATACGTTTTACGATATACGTTATACGTTATACGTTATACGTTATACGTTGTACGGTATACGTTATACGTTATACGTTATACGTTATACGTTATACGTTATACGTTATACGTTATACGTTATACGTTTTACGATATACGTTATACGTTATACGTTATACGTTCTACGTTATACGATATACGTTATACGTTATTCGTTATACGTTCTTCGTTACACCTTATACGTTATACGTTATGCGTTATACGTTTTACGTTATTCGTTATACGTTATACGTTATACGTTATACTTTATACGTTATACGTTATACGTTATTCTTTATACGTCATACGTTATACGTATTACGATATACGTTATACGTTATGCGTTCTACGTTCTACGTTATACGTTATACGTTATACGTTATACGTTATACGTCATAAGATATACGATACACGTTATACGTTATACGAAATATGTAATACGTAATACGCTTTACGTTATTCGTTATACGTTCTTCGTTACACGTTATACGTTATACGTTATGCGTTATACGTTTTACGTTATTCGTGATACGTTATACGTTATACGTTATACGTTATACGTTATACGTTATACGGTATACGTTATACGTTATGCGTTATAAGTTTTACGTTATTCGTTATACGTTATACGTTATACGTTATACGTTATACGTTATACGTTATACGTTATACGTTATACGTTATACGTTATACGTTATACGTTATACGTTATGCGTTATACGTTATACGTTATACGTTATACGTTATACGTTATACGTTATACGTTATACGTTATACGTTATACGTTATACGTTATACGTTATACGTTATACGTTTTACGTTATACGTTATACGTTATACGTTATACGTTATAAGTTAGACGTTATACGTCATAGGTTATACGTTATACGTTATACGTTATACGTTATACGTTATACGGTATACGTTATACGTTTTACGTTATTCGTTATACGTTATACGTTATACGTTATGCGTTATACGTTATACGTTATACGTTATACGTTATACGGTATACGATATACGTTATGCATTATAAGTTTTACGTTATTCGTTATACGTTATACGTTATACGTTATACGTTATACGTTATACGTTATACGTTATACGTTATACGTTATACGTTATACGTTATACGTTATACGTTATACGTTATAAGTTAGACGTTATACGTCATAGGTTATACGTTATACGTTATACGTTATACGTAATGTGTAATGCGTCGTACGTTTTACGTTATTCTTTATACTCTTTTCGTTACAAGTTATACGTTATACGTTATACGTTATAAGTTGTACGTCATACGTTATACGATACACGTTATACGTTATACGAAATATGTAATATGTAATACGTTTTACGTTATTCGTTATACGTTATACAATATACGTCATACGTTATACGTTATATGTTATACGTTATACGTTATACGTTATACGTTATACGTAACACGTTATTCGTAGTACATTATACGTGATACGGTATAGGTTGTACGTTATACGTTATACGTTATACGTTATACGTTATACGTTATACGTTATACGTTATACGTTATACGTTATACGTTATACGTTATACGTTATACGTTATACGTTATACGTTATACGTTATACGTTATACGTTATACGTTATACGTTATACGTTATACGTTATACGTTATACGTTATACGTTATACGTTATACGTTATACGTTATACGTTATACGTTATACGTTATACGTTATACGTTATACGTTATACGTTATACGTTATACGTTATACGTTATACGTTATACGTTATACGTTATACGTTATACGTTTTACGTTATTCGTGATACGTTATACGTTATACGTTATACGTTATACGTTATACGTTATACGTTATACGTTATACGTCATAAGTTATACGATACACGTTATACGTTATACGAAATACGTTATACGTTATACGTTATACGTTATACGTTATACGTTATACGTTATACGTTTTACGTTATTCGTGATACGTTATACGTTATACGTTATACGTTATACGTTATACGTTATACGTTATACGTTATACGTTATACGTTATACGTTATACGTTATACGTTATACGTTATACGTTTCACGTTATTCGTGATACGTTATACGTTATACGTTATACGTTATACGTTATACGTTATACGTTATACGTTATACGTTACACGTTATACGTTATACGTCATAAGTTATACGATACACGTTATACGTTATACGAAATATGTAATACGTAATACGCTTTACGTTATTCGTTATACGTTCTTCGTTACACGTTATACGTTATACGTTATACGTTATACGTTTTACGTTATTCGTGATACGTTATACGTTATACGTTATACGTTATACGTTATACGTTATACGGTATACGTTATACGTTATACGTTATACGTTATGCGTTATACGTTATACGTTATACGTTATGCGTTATACGTTATACGTTATACGTTATACCGTATACGATATACGTTATGCGTTATAAGTTTTACGTTATTCGTTATACGTTATACGTTATACGTTATACGGTATACGTTATACGTTATACGGTATACGTTATACGTTATACGTTATACGTTATACGTTATACGTTATACGTTATACGTTATACGTTATACGTTATACGTTATACGTTATACGTTATACGTTATACGTTATACGTTATACGTTATACGTTATACGTTATAAGTTAGACGTTATACGTCATAGGTTATACGTTATACGTTATACGTTATACGTAATATGTAATGCGTCATACGTTTTACGTTATTCTTTATACTTTTTTCGTTACAAGTTATACGTTATACGTTATACGTTATAAGTTGTACGTCATACGTTATACGATACACGTTATACGTTATACGAAATATGTAATATGTAATACGTTTTACGTTATTCGTTATACGTTATACAATATACGTCATACGTTATACGTTATATGTTATACGTTATACGTTATACGTTATACGTTGACCGTAACACGTTATTCGTAGTACATTATACGTGATACGGTATAGATTGTACGTTATACGTTATACGTTATATGTTATACGTTATACGTTATACGTTCTACGTTATTCGTTATACGTCATACGTTATACGTTATACGTTATACGTTATACGTTATGCGTTATACGTTGTACGTTATTCGTTATACGTTATACGTTATACGTTATACGTTATACGTTATACGTTATACGTTATACGGTATACGTTATACGTTATACGTTATACGTTATACGTTATACGTTATACGTTATACGTTATACGTTATACGTTATACGTTATACGTTATACGTTATACGTTATACGTTATACGTTATACGTTATACGTTATACGTTATACGTTATACGTTATACGTTATACGTTATACGTTATACGTTATACGTTATACGTTATACGTTATACGTTATACGATATACGTTATACGTTATTCGTTATACGTTCTTCGTTACACGTTATACGTTATACGTTTTGCGTTATTCGTTACACGTTATACGTTATACGTTATACGATATACGTTATACGTAATTCGTTATACGTTCTTCGTTACACGTTATACGTTACACGTTATGCGTTATACGTTTTGCGTTATTCGTTACACGTTATACGTTATACGTTATACGTTATACGTTATTCGTTATACGTTATACGTTATACGTTATACGTTATACGTTATACGTTATGCGTTATACGTTATACGTTATACGTTATACGTTATACGTTATACGTTATACGTTATACGTTATACGTTATACGTTATACGTTATACGTTATACGTTTTACGTTATACGTTATACGTTATACGTTATACGGATACGTTATACGTTTTACGTTATTCGTTATACGTTATACGTTATACGTTATGCGTTATACGTTATACGTTATACGTTATACGTTATACGTTATACGGTATACGATATACGTTATGCATTATAAGTTTTACGTTATTCGTTATACGTTATACGTTATACGTTATACGTTATACGTTATACGTTATACGTTATACGTTATACGTTATACGTTATACGTTATACGTTATACGTTATACGTTATACGTTATACGTTATAAGTTAGACGTTATACGTCATAGGTTATACGTTATACGTTATACGTTATACGTAATGTGTAATGCGTCGTACGTTTTACGTTATTCTTTATACTCTTTTCGTTACAAGTTATACGTTATACGTTATACGTTATAAGTTGTACGTCATACGTTATACGATACACGTTATACGTTATACGAAATATGTAATATGTAATACGTTTTACGTTATTCGTTATACGTTATACAATATACGTCATACGTTATACGTTATATGTTATACGTTATACGTTATACGTTATACGTTATACGTAACACGTTATTCGTAGTACATTATACGTGATACGGTATAGGTTGTACGTTATACGTTATACGTTATACGTTATACGTTATACGTTATACGTTATACGTTTTACGATATACGTTATACGTTCTACGTTCTACGTTCTACGTTATACGTTATACGTTATACGTTATACGTTATACGTTATACGTTATACGTTATACGTTATACGTCATAAGTTATACGATACACGTTATACGTTATACGAAATATGTAATACGTAACACGCTTTACGTTATTCGTTATACGTTCTTCGTTACACGTTATACGTTATTCGTTATGCGTTATACGTTTTACGTTATTCGTGATACGTTATACGTTATACGTTATACGTTATACGTTATACGTTATACGGTATACGTTATACGTTATGCGTTATAAGTTTTACGTTATTCGTTATACGTTATACGTTATACGTTATACGTTATACGTTATACGTTATACGTTATACGTTATACGTTATACGTTATACGTTATACGTTATACGTTATACGTTATACGTTATACGTTATACGTTATACGTTATACGTTATACGTTATACGATATACGTTATACGTTATACGTTATACGATATACGTCATAGGTTATACGTTATACGTTATTCTTTATGCGTTATACGTTATACGATATACGTTATACGTTATACGGTATACGATATACGTTAGGCGTTATACGTTTTACGTTATACGTTATACCTTATACGTTATACGTTATACGTTATACGTTATACGTTATACGTTATACGTTATACGTTATACGTTACATGTTAAGCGTTATACGTTTTACGTTATTCGTTATACGTTCTTCGTTACACGTTATACGTTATACGTTATGCGTTATACGTTTTACGTTATTCGTGATACGTCATACGTTATACGTCATACGGTATACGTTATACGTTATACGCTATACGTTATACGTTATACGTTATACGTTATACGTTATACGTTATACGTTATACGTTATACGTTATACGTTATACGTCATACGTTATACGTTATACGTTATACGTTATACGTTATACGATATACGTTATACGTTATACGTTATACGTCATAGGTTATACGTTATACGTTATACGTTATACGTTATACGTTATACGTTATGCGTTATACGTTTTACGTTATTCGTGATACGTCATACGTTATACGTCATACGGTATACGTTATACGTTATACGTTATTCTTTATGCGTTATACGTTATACGATATACGTTATACGTTATACGTTATACGTTATACGTTATACGTTATACGTTATACGTTATACGTTATACGTTATACGTTATACGTTATACGTTATACGTTATACGTTATACGATATACGTTATACGTTATTCGTTATACGTTCTTCGTTACACGTTATACGTTATACGTTATGCGTTATACGTTTTACGTTATACGTTATACGTTATACGTTATACGTTATACGTTATACGTTATACGTTATACGTTATACGTTATACGTTATACGTTATACGTTATACGTTATACGTTATACGTTATACGTAATACGTTATACGTTATACGTTATACGTTATACGTTATACGTTATACGTTATACGTTATACGTTATACGTTATACGTTATACGTTATACGTTATACGTTATACGTTATACGTTATACGTTATACGTTATACGTTATACGTTATACGTTATACGTTATACGTTATACGTTATACGTTATACGGTATACGTTATACGTTATACGTTATACGTTATACGTTATACGTTATACGTTATACGTTTTACGATATACGTTATACGTTATACGTTCTACAATATACGTTATACGTTATACGTTATACGTTATACGTTCTACGTTATACGATATACGTTATACGTTATTCGTTATACGTTCTTCGTTACACGTTATACGTTATACGTTATGCGTTATACGTTTTACGTTATTCGTTATACGTTATACGTTATACGTTTAACGTTATACGTTATACATTTTACGATATACGTTATACGTTCTACGTTCTACGTTATACGTAATATGTAATGCGTCATACGTTTTACGTTATTCGTTATACGTTATACGTTATACGTTATACGTTATTCTTTATACGTTATACGTTATACGTATTCTTTATACGTCATACGTTATACGTTTTACGATATACGTTGTACGTTATACGTTATACGTTATACGTTATACGTTATACGTTATACGTTATACGTTATACGTTATACGTTATACGTTATACGTTATACGTTATACGTTATACGTTATACGTTATCCGTTATACGTTATACGTTATGCGTTATACGTTCTACGTTATACGTTATACGTTATACGCTATACGATATATGTTATGCGTTATACGTTTTACGTTATTCGTTATACGTTATACGTTATACGTTATACGTTATACGTTATTCTTTATGCGTTATACGTTATACGATATACGTTATACGTTATACGGTATACGATATACGTTATGCGTTATACGTTTTACGTTATATGTTATACGTTATACGTTATACGTTATACGTTATACGTTATACGTTATACGTTATACGTTATACGTAATACGTTATACGTTATACGTTATACGTTATACGTTATACGTTATACGTTATACGTTATACGTTATACGTAATACGTTATACGTTATACGTTATACGTTATACGTTATACGTTATACGTTATACGTTATACGTTATACGTTATACGTTATACGTTATACGTTATACGTTATACGTTATACGTTATACGTTATACGTTATACGTTATACGGTATACGTTATACGTTATACGTTATACGTTATACGTTATACGTTATACGTTATACGTTATACGTTTTACGATATACGTTATACGTTATACGTTCTACAATATACGTTATACGTTATACGTTATACGTTATACGTTCTACGTTATACGATATACGTTATACGTTATTCGTTATACGTTCTTCGTTACACGTTATACGTTATACGTTATGCGTTATACGTTTTACGTTATTCGTTATACGTTATACGTTATACGTTATACGTTATACGTTATACATTTTACGATATACGTTATACGTTAAATGTTCTACGTTATACGTAATATGTAATGCGTCATACGTTTTACGTTATTCGTTATACGTTATACGTTATACGTTATTCTTTATACGTTATACGTTATACGTTATTCTTTATACGTCATACGTTATACGTTTTACGATATACGTTGTACGTTATACGTTATACGTTATACGTTATACGTTATACGTTATACGTTATACGTTATACGTTATACGTAATACGTTATACGTTATACGTTATACGTTATACGTTATACGTTATACGTTATCCGTTATACGTTATACGTTATGCGTTATACGTTCTACGTTATACGTTATACGTTATACGTTATACGTAATACGTTATAAGCTTTACGTTATTCGTTATACGTTATACGTTACACGTTCTACGTTATACGTAATATGTAATGCGTCATACGTTTTACGTTATTCGTTATACGTTATACGTTATACGTTATTCTTTATACGTTATACGTTATACGTTATACGTTATACGTTATTCTTTATACGATATACGTTATACGTTATTCTTTATACGTCATACGTTATACGTTTTACGATATACGTTATACGTTATACGTTCTACGTTCTACGTTATACGTTATACGTTATACGTTATACGTTATACGTTATAAGTTATACGTTAGACGTTATACGTTATACGTTAAACGTTATACGATGTACGTTATACGTTATTCGTTATACGTTCTTCGTTACACGTTATACGTTATACATTATGCGTTATACGTTTTACGTTATTCGTTATACGTTATACGTTATACGTTATACGTTATACGTTATACGTTATACGTTATACGTAATATGTAATGCGTCATACGTTTTACGTTATTCGTTATACGTTTTTCGTTACAAGTTATACGATATATGTCATACGTTATAAGTTATACGTCATAAGTTATACGATACACGTCATACGTTATACGAAATATGTAATACGTAATACGCTTTACGTTATTCGTTATACGTTATTCGTTATACGTTCTTCGTTACACGTTATACGTTATACGTTATGCGTTATACGTTTTACGTTATTCGTGATACGTTATACGTTATACGTTATACGTTATACGTTATACGTTATACGTTATACGGTATACGATATACGTTATTCTTTATACGTTATACGTTATACGTTATACGTTATACGTTATACGTTATACGTTATACGTTTTACGTTATTCGTAATACGTTATACGTTATACGTTATACGTTGTACGTTATACGTTATACGTAATACGTTATACGTTATACGTTATACGATATACGTTATATGTTATACGTTATACGCTATACGTCATAGGTTATACGTTATACGTTATTCGTTTTGCGTTATACGTTATACGTTATACGTTATACGTTATACGTTATACGTTATACGTTATACGTTATACGTTATGCGTTATACGTTATACGTTATACGTTATACGTTATACGTTACACGTTATACGTTATACGTTATACGTTATACGTTATACGTTATACGTTATGCGTTATACGTTTTACGTTATTCGTTATACGTTATACGTTATACGTTATACGTTATACGTTATACGTTATACGTTATACGTTATACGTTATACGTTATACGTTATACGTTATACGATATTCGTTATATGTTATACGTTATACGCTATACGTCATAGGTTATACGTTATACGTTATTCGTTTTACGTTATACGTTATACGTTATACGTTATACGTTATACGTTATACGTTATACGGTATACGATATACGTTATGCGTTATACGTTTTACGTTATTCGTTATACGTTATACGTTATACGTTATTCGTTATGCGTTATACGTTATACGTTATACGTTATACGTTATACGTTATACGTTATACGTTATACGTTATACGTTATACGTTATACGTTATACGTTATACGTTATACGTTATACGTTATACGTTATACGTTATACGTTATACGTTATACGTTATACGTTATACGTTATACGTTATACGTTATACGTTATACGTTATACGTTATACGTTATACGTTGTCCGTTATACGTTATACGTTATACGTTATACGTTATACGTTATACGTTATACGTTATACGTTATACGTTATACGTTATACGTTATACGTTATACGTTATACGTTATACGTTATACGTTATACGTTATACGTTATACGTTATACGTTATACGTTATACGTTATACGTTATACGTTATACGTTATACGTTATACGTTATACGTTATACGTTATACGTTATACGTTATACGTTATACGTGATACGTTATACGTTACATGTTATGCGTTATACGTTTTACGTTATTCGTTATACGTTCTTCGTTACACATTATACGTTATATGTTATACGTTATACGTTATACGTTATACGTTATACGTTATACGTTATACGTTATACGTTATACGTCATAAGTTATACGTTATACGTTATTCTATATGCGTTATACGTTATTCGTTATACGATATACGTTATACCATATACGTTATACGTTATACGTTATACGTTATACGTTATACGATATATGTTATACGTTATTCGTTAAACGTTCTTCGTTACACGTTATACGTTATACGTTATACGTGATACGTTATACGTTATACGTTATACGCTATACGTCGTACGTTATACGTTATACATTATACGTTATACGTAATACGTTTTACGATATACGATATACGTTATACGTTATTCGTTGTACGTTCTTCGTTACACGTTATACGTTATACGTTATACATCATAGGTTATACGTTATACGTTATACGTTATACGTTATACGTTATACGTTATACGTTATACGTTATACGTTATACGTTATCCGTTATACGTTATACGTTATACGTTATACGTTATACGTTATACGTTATACGTTATACGTTATACGGTATACGTTATACGTTATACGTTATACGTTATACGTTATAAGTTATACGTTAGACGTTATACGTTATACGTTAAACGTTATACGATATACGTTATACGTTATTCGTTGTACGTTCTTCGTTACACGTTATACGTTATACGTTATGCGTTATACGTTTTACGTTATTCGTTATACGTTATACGTTATACGTTATACGTTATACGTTATACGTTATACGTTATACGTTATACGTAATATGTAATGCGTCATACGTTTTACGTTATTCGTTATACGTTTTTCGTTACAAGTTATACGATATATGTCATACGTTATAAGTTATACGTCATAAGTTATACGATACACGTTATACGTTATACGAAATATGTAATACGTAATACGCTTTACGTTATTCGTTATACGTTATTCGTTATACGTTCTTCGTTACACGTTATACGTTATACGTTATGCGTTATACGTTTTACGTTATTCGTGATACGTTATACGTTATACGTTATACGTTATACGTTATACGTTATACGATATACGGTATACGTTATACGTTATTCTTTATACGTTATACGTTATACGTTATACGTTATACGTTATACGTTATACGTTATACGTTATACGTTATACGTTATACGTTATACGTTATACGTTATACGTTATACGTTTTGCGTTATACGTTATACGCTATACGTTATACGTTATACGTTATACGTTATACGTTATACGTAATACGTTATACGTTATACGTTATACGTTATGCGTTATACGTTTTACGTTATTCGTTATACGTTATACGTTATACGATATACGTTATGCGTTATAAGTTTTACGTTATTCATTATACGTTATACGTTATACGTTATACGTTATACGTTATACGTTATACGTTATACGTTATACGTTATACGTTATACGTTATACGTCATACGTTATACGTTATACGCTATGCGTTATACGTTATACGTTATACGTTATACGTTATACATTATACGTTATACGTTATACGTTATACGTTATACGTTTTACGTTATTCGTGATACGTTATACGTTATACGTTGTACGTTGTACGTTATACGTTATACGTAATACGTTATACGTTATTCGTTATACGTTATACGTTATACGTTATACGTTATACGTTATACGTTATACGTTATACGTTATACGTAATATGTAATGCGTCATACGTTTTACGTTATTCGTTATACGTTTTTCGTTACAAGTTATACGATATATGTCATACGTTATAAGTTATACGTCATAAGTTATACGATACACGTTATACGTTATACGAAATATGTAATACGTAATACGCTTTACGTTATTCGTTATACGTTATTCGTTATACGTTCTTCGTTACACGTTATACGTTATACGTTATGCGTTATACGTTTTACGTTATTCGTGATACGTTATACGTTATACGTTATACGTTATACGTTATACGTTATACGATATACGGTATACGTTATACGTTATTCTTTATACGTTATACGTTATACGTTATACGTTATACGTTATACGTTATACGTTATACGTTATACGTTATACGTTATACGTTATACGTTATACGTTATACGTTTTGCGTTATACGTTATACGCTATACGTTATACGTTATACGTTATACGTTATACGTTATACGTAATACGTTATACGTTATACGTTATACGTTATGCGTTATACGTTTTACGTTATTCGTTATACGTTATACGTTATACGATATACGTTATGCGTTATAAGTTTTACGTTATTCATTATACGTTATACGTTATACGTTATACGTTATACGTTATACGTTATACGTTATACGTTATACGTTATACGTTATACGTTATACGTCATACGTTATACGTTATACGCTATGCGTTATACGTTATACGTTATACGTTATACGTTATACATTATACGTTATACGTTATACGTTATACGTTATACGTTTTACGTTATTCGTGATACGTTATACGTTATACGTTGTACGTTGTACGTTATACGTTATACGTAATACGTTATACGTTATACGTTATACGATATACGTTATATGTTATACGTTATACGCTATACGTCATAGGTTATACGTTATACGTTATTCGTTTTACGTTATACGTTATACGTTATACGTTATACGTTATACGTTATACGGTATACGATATACGTTATGCGTTATACGTTTTACGTTATTCGTTATACGTTATACGTTATACGTTATACGTTATACGTTATACGTTATACGTTATACGTTATACGTTATACGTTATGCGTTATACGTTTTACGTTATACGTTATACGTTATACGTTATACGTTATACGTTATACATCATAGGTTATACGTTATACGTTATACGTTATACGTTATACGTTATAAGTTATACGTCATAAGTTATACAATACACGTTATACGTTATACGAAATATGTAATACGTAATACGCTTTACGTTATTCGTTATACGTTCTTCGTTACACGTTATACGTTATACGTTATACGTTATACGTTATTCGTTATACGTTATACGTTATACGTTATACTTTATACGTTATACGTTATACGTTATACGTAATATGTAATGCGTCATACGTTTTACGTTATTCGTTATACGTTTTTCGTTACAAGTTATACGATATATGTCATACGTTATAAGTTATACGTCATAAGTTATACGATACACGTTATACGTTATACGAAATATGTAATACGTAATACGCTTTACGTTATTCGTTATACGTTATTCGTTATACGTTCTTCGTTACACGTTATACGTTATACGTTATGCGTTATACGTTTTACGTTATTCGTGATACGTTATACGTTATACGTTATACGTTATACGTTATACGTTATACGATATACGGTATACGTTATACGTTATTCTTTATACGTTATACGTTATACGTTATACGTTATACGTTATACGTTATACGTTATACGTTATACGTTATACGTTATACGTTATACGTTATACGTTATACGTTATACGTTATGCGTTATACGTTATACGCTATACGTTATACGTTATACGTTATACGTTATACGTTATACGTAATACGTTATACGTTATACGTTATACGTTATGCGTTATACGTTTTACGTTATTCGTTATACGTTATACGTTATACGATATACGTTATGCGTTATAAGTTTTACGTTATTCATTATACGTTATACGTTATACGTTATACGTTATACGTTATACGTTATACGTTATACGTTATACGTTATACGTTATACGTTATACGTCATACGTTATACGTTATACGTTATGCGTTATACGTTATACGTTATACGTTATACGTTATACGTTATACATTATACGTTATACGTTATACGTTATACGTTATACGTTTTACGTTATTCGTGATACGTTATACGTTATACGTTGTACGTTGTACGTTATACGTTATACGTAATACGTTATACGTTATACGTTATACGATATACGTTATATGTTATACGTTATACGCTATACGTCATAGGTTATACGTTATACGTTATTCGTTTTACGTTATACGTTATACGTTACACGTTATACGTTACACGTTATACGGTATACGATATACGTTATGCGTTATACGTTTTACGTTATTCGTTATACGTTATACGTTATACGTTATACGTTATACGTTATACGTTATACGTTATACGTTATACGTTATACGTTATACGTTATACGTTATACGTTATACGTTATACGTTATCCGTATACGTTATACGTTATGCGTTATACGTTTTACGTTATTCGTTATACGTTATACGTTATACGTTATACGTCATAGGTTATACGTTATACGTTATTCGTTATGCGTTATACGTTATACGTTATACGTTATACGTTATACGTTATACGTTATACGATATACGTTATGCGTTATAAGTTTTACGTTATTCGTTATACGTTATACGTTATACGTTATACATTATACGTTATACGTTATACGTTATACGTTATACGTTATACGTTATACGTTATACGTTATACGTTATACGTTATACGTTATACGTTATACGTTATACGTTATCCGTTATACGTTATACGTTATACGTTATACGTTATACGTTATACGTTATACGTTATACGTTATACGTTATACGTTATACGTTATCCGTTATACGTTATACGTTATACGTTATACGTTATACGTTATACGTTATACGTTATACGTTATACGGTATACGTTATACGTTATACGTTATACGTTATACGTTATAAGTTATACGTTAGACGTTATACGTTATACGTTAAACGTTATACGATATACGTTATACGTTATTCGTTATACGTTCTTCGTTACACGTTATACGTTATACGTTATGCGTTATACGTTTTACGTTATTCGTTATACGTTATACGTTATACGTTATACGTTATACGTTATACGTTATACGTTATACGTAATATGTAATGCGTCATACGTTTTACGTTATTCGTTATACGTTTTTCGTTACAAGTTATACGATATATGTCATACGTTATAAGTTATACGTCATAAGTTATACGATACACGTTATACGTTATACGAAATATGTAATACGTAATACGCTTTACGTTATTCGTTATACGTTATTCGTTATACGTTCTTCGTTACACGTTATACGTTATACGTTATGCGTTATACGTTTTACGTTATTCGTGATACGTTATACGTTATACGTTATACGTTATACGTTATACGTTATACGATATACGGTATACGTTATACGTTATTCTTTATACGTTATACGTTATACGTTATACGTTATACGTTATACGTTCTTCGTTACACGTTATACGTTATACGTTATGCGTTATACGTTTTACGTTATTCGTGATACGTTATACGTTATACGTTATACGTTATACGTTATACGTTATACGATATACGGTATACGTTATACGTTATTCTTTATACGTTATACGTTATACGTTATACGTTATACGTTATACGTTATACGTTATACGTTATACGTTATACGTTATACGTTATACGTTATACGTTATACGTTATGCGTTATACGTTATACGCTATACGTTATACGTTATACGTTATACGTTATACGTTATACGTAATACGTTATACGTTATACGTTATACGTTATGCGTTCTACGTTTTACGTTATTCGTTATACGTTATACGTTATACGATATACGTTATGCGTTATAAGTTTTACGTTATTCATTATACGTTATACGTTATACGTTATACGTTATACGTTATACGTTATACGTTATACGTTATACGTTATACGTTATACGTTATACGTCATACGTTATACGTTATACGTTATGCGTTATACGTTATACGTTATACGTTATACGTTATACATTATACGTTATACGTTATACGTTATACGTTATACGTTTTACGTTATTCGTGATACGTTATACGTTATACGTTGTACGTTGTACGTTATACGTTATACGTAATACGTTATACGTTATACGTTATACGATATACGTTATATGTTATACGTTATACGCTATACGTCATAGGTTATACGTTATACGTTATTCGTTTTACGTTATACGTTATACGTTATACGTTATACGTTATACGTTATACGGTATACGATATACGTTATGCGTTATACGTTTTACGTTATTCGTTATACGTTATACGTTATACGTTATACGTTATACGTTATACGTTATACGTTATACGTTATACGTTATACGTTATACGTTATACGTTATACGTTATACGTTATACGTTATCCGTATACGTTATACGTTATGCGTTATACGTTTTACGTTATTCGTTATACGTTATACGTTATACGTTATACGTCATAGGTTATACGTTATACGTTATTCGTTATGCGTTATACGTTATACGTTATACGTTATACGTTATACGTTATACGTTATACGATATACGTTATGCGTTATAAGTTTTACGTTATTCGTTATACGTTATACGTTATACGTTATACATTATACGTTATACGTTATACGTTATACGTTATACGTTATACGTTATACGTTATACGTTATACGTTATACGTTATACGTTATACGTTGTACGTTATACGTTATACGTTATACGATATACGTTATATGTTATTCGTTATACGCTATACGTCATAGGTTATACGTTATACGTTATTCGTTTTACGTTATACGTTATACGTTATACGTTATACGTTACACGTTATACGTTATACGGTATACGATATACGTTCTGCGTTATACGTTTTACGTTATTCGTTATACGTTATACGTTATACGTTATACGTTATACGTTATACGTTATACGTTATACGTTATACGTTATACGTTATACGTTATACGTTATCCGTTATACGTTATACGTTATGCGTTATACGTTTTACGTTATTCGTTATACGTTATACGTTATACGTTATACGTTATACGTTATACGTTCTTCGTTATACGTTCTTCGTTACACGTTATACGTTATACGTTATGCGTTATACGTCTTACGTTATTCGTTATACGTTATACGTTATACGTTATACTTTATACGTTATACGTTATACGTTATACGTAATATGTAATGCGTCATACGTTTTACGTTATTCGTTATACGTTTTTCGTTACAAGTTATACGATATACGTCATACGTTATAAGTTATACGTCATAAGTTATACGATACACGTTATACGTTATACGAAATATGTAATACGTAATACGCTTTACGTTATTCGTTATACGTTCTTCGTTACACGTTATACGTTATACGTTATACGTTATACGTTATACGTTATACGTTATACGTTATACATCATAGGTTATACGTTATACGTTATACGTTATACGTTATACGTTATACGTTATACGTTATACGTTATACGTTATACGTTATCCGTTATACGTTATACGTTATACGTTATACGTTATACGTTATACGTTATACGTTATACGTTATACGGTATACGTTATACGTTATACGTTATACGTTATACGTTATAAGTTATACGTTAGACGTTATACGTTATACGTTAAACGTTATACGATATACGTTATACGTTATTCGTTATACGTTCTTCGTTACACGTTATACGTTATACGTTATGCGTTATACGTTTTACGTTATTCGTTATACGTTATACGTTATACGTTATACGTTATACGTTATACGTTATACGTTATACGTAATATGTAATGCGTCATACGTTTTACGTTATTCGTTATACGTTTTTCGTTACAAGTTATACGATATATGTCATACGATATAAGTTATACGTCATAAGTTATACGATACACGTTATACGTTATACGAAATATGTAATACGTAATACGCTTTACGTTATTCGTTATACGTTATTCGTTATACGTTCTTCGTTACACGTTATACGTTATACGTTATGCGTTATACGTTTTACGTTATTCGTGATACGTTATACGTTATACGTTATACGTTATACGTTATACGTTATACGATATACGGTATACGTAATACGTTATTCTTTATACGTTATACGTTATACGTTACACGTTATACGTTATACGTTATACGTTATACGTTATACGTTATACGTTATACGTTATACGTTATACGTTATACGTTATGCGTTATACGTTATACGCTATACGTTATACGTTATACGTTATACGTTATACGTTATACGTAATACGTTATACGTTATACGTTATACGTTATGCGTTATACGTTTTACGTTATTCGTTATACGTTATACGTTATACGATATACGTTATGCGTTATAAGTTTTACGTTATTCATTATACGTTATACGTTATACGTTATACGTTATACGTTATACGTTATACGTTATACGTTATACGTTATCCGTTATACGTTATACGTCATACGTTATACGTTATACGTTATGCGTTATACGTTATACGTTATACGTTATACGTTATACATTATACGTTATACGTTATACGTTATACGTTATACGTTTTACGTTATTCGTGATACGTTATACGTTATACGTTGTACGTTGTACGTTATACGTTATACGTAATACGTTATACGTTATACGTTATACGATATACGTTATATGTTATACGTTATACGCTATACGTCATAGGTTATACGTTATACGTTATTCGTTTTACGTTATACGTTATACGTTATACGTTATACGTTACACGTTATACGGTATACGATATACGTTATGCGTTATACGTTTTACGTTATTCGTTATACGTTATACGTTATACGTTATACGTTATACGTTATACGTTATACGTTATACGTTATACGTTATACGTTATACGTTATACGTTATACGTTATACGTTATACGTTATCCGTATACGTTATACGTTATGCGTTATACGTTTTACGTTATTCGTTATACGTTATACGTTATACGTTATACGTCATAGGTTATACGTTATACGTTATTCGTTATGCGTTATACGTTATACGTTATACGTTATACGTTATACGTTATACGTTATACGATATACGTTATGCGTTATAAGTTTTACGTTATTCGTTATACGTTATACGTTATACGTTATACATTATACGTTATACGTTATACGTTATACGTTATACGTTATACGTTATACGTTATACGTTATACGTTATACGTTATACGTTATACGTTATACGTTATACGTTATACGTTATACGTTATACGTTATACGATATACGTTATATGTTATACGTTATACGCTATACGTCATAGGTTATACGTTATACGTTATTCGTTTTACGTTATACGTTATACGTTATACGTTATACGTTACACGTTATACGGTATACGATATACGTTATGCGTTATACGTTTTACGTTATTCGTTATACGTTATACGTTATACGTTATACGTTATACGTTATACGTTATACGTTATACGTTATACGTTATACGTTATACGTTATACGTTATACG
This sequence comes from Ptiloglossa arizonensis, assembly GCF_051014685.1. Classification (NCBI taxonomy): domain Eukaryota; kingdom Metazoa; phylum Arthropoda; class Insecta; order Hymenoptera; family Colletidae; genus Ptiloglossa; species Ptiloglossa arizonensis. Next base: position 99,006 of record NW_027479149.1, on the reverse strand, counting down.
TTATACGTTATACGTTATCCGTATACGTTATACGTTATGCGTTATACGTTTTACGTTATTCGTTATACGTTATACGTTATACGTTATACGTCATAGGTTATACGTTATACGTTATTCGTTATGCGTTATACGTTATACGTTATACGTTATACGTTATACGTTATACGTTATACGATATACGTTATGCGTTATAAGTTTTACGTTATTCGTTATACGTTATACGTTATACGTTATACATTATACGTTATACGTTATACGTTATACGTTATACGTTATACGTTATACGTTATACGTTATACGTTATACGTTATACGTTATACGTTATACGTTATACGTTATACGTTATACGTTATACGTTATACGATATACGTTATATGTTATTCGTTATACGCTATACGTCATAGGTTATACGTTATACGTTATTCGTTTTACGTTATACGTTATACGTTATACGTTATACGTTACACGTTATACGTTATACGGTATACGATATACGTTCTGCGTTATACGTTTTACGTTATTCGTTATACGTTATACGTTATACGTTATACGTTATACGTTATACGTTATACGTTATACGTTATACGTTATACATTATACGTTATACGTTATACGTTATCCGTTATACGTTATACGTTATGCGTTATACGTTTTACGTTATTCGTTATACGTTATACGTTATACGTTATACGTTATACGTTATACGTTCTTCGTTATACGTTCTTCGTTACACGTTATACGTTATACGTTATGCGTTATACGTCTTACGTTATTCGTTATATGTTATACGTTATACGTTATACTTTATACGTTATACGTTATACGTTATACGTAATATGTAATGCGTCATACGTTTTACGTTATTCGTTATACGTTTTTCGTTACAAGTTATACGATATACGTCATACGTTATAAGTTATACGTCATAAGTTATACGATACACGTTATACGTTATACGAAATATGTAATACGTAATACGCTTTACGTTATTCGTTATACGTTCTTCGTTACACGTTATACGTTATACGTTATGCGTTATACGTTTTACGTTATTCGTGATACGTTATACGTTATACGTTATACGTTATACGTTATACGTTATACGTTATACGGTATACGTTATACGTTATTCTTTATACGTTATACGTTATACGTTATACGTTATACGTTATACGTTATACGTTATATGTTATACGTTATACGTTATACGTTATACGTTATACGTTATACGTTATACGTTATACGTTATACGTTATACGTTATACGTTATACGTTATGCGTTATACGTTTTACGTTAGTCGTTATACGTTATACGTTATACGTTATACGTCTTACGTTATTCGTGATACGTTATACGTTATACGTTATACGTTGTACGTTATACGTTATACGTAATACGTTATACGTTATACGTTATACGATATACGTTATATGTTATACGTTATACGCTATACGTCATAGGTTATACGTTATACGTTATTCGTTTTGCGTTATACGTTATACGTTATACGTTATACGTTATACGTTATACGTTATACGTTATACGTTATACGTTATACGTTATGCGTTATACGTTATACGTTATACGTTATACGTTATACGTTACACGTTATACGTTATACGTTATACGTTATACGTTATACGTTATACGTTATGCGTTATACGTTTTACGTTATTCGTTATACGTTATACGTTATACGTTATACGTTATACGTTATACGTTATACGTTATACGTTATACGTTATACGTTATACGTTATACGTTATACGTTATACGTTATTCGTTATATGTTATACGTTATACGCTATACGTCATAGGTTATACGTTATACGTTATTCGTTTTACGTTATACGTTATACGTTATACGGTATACGTTATACGTTATTCTTTATACGTTATACGTTATACGTTATACGTTATACGTTATACGTTATACGTTATATGTTATACGTTATACGTTATACGTTATACGTTATACGTTATACGTTATACGTTATACGTTATACGTTATACGTTATACGTTATACGTTATGCGTTATACGTTTTACGTTAGTCGTTATACGTTATACGTTATACGTTATACGTCTTACGTTATTCGTGATACGTTATACGTTATACGTTATACGTTGTACGTTATACGTTATACGTAATACGTTATACGTTATACGTTATACGATATACGTTATATGTTATACGTTATACGTTATACGTTATACGTTATACGTTATACGTTATACGTTATACGTTATACGTTATACGTTATACGTTATACGTTATACGTTATACGTTATACGTTATACGTTATACGTTATACGTTATACGTTATACGTTATACGTTATACGTTATAGGTTATACGTTAGTCGTTATACGTTATACGTTATACGTTATACGTTATACGTTATACGTTACACGTTATACGTTATACGTTATACGTTATACGTTATGCGTTATACGTTATACGTTATACGTTATACGTTATACGTTATACGTCATAGGTTATACGTTATACGTTATTCGTTATGCGTTATAAGTTATACGTTATACGTTATACGTTATACGTTATACGGTATACGATATACGTTATGCGTTATACGTTTTACGTTGTTCGTTATACGTTATACGTTATACGTTATTCGTTATGCGTTATACGTTATACGTTATACGTTATACGTTATACGTTATACGTTATACGTTATACGTTATACGTTATACGTTATACGTTATACGTTATACGTTATACGTTATACGTTATACGTTATACGTTATACGTTATACGTTATACGTTATACGTTATACGTTATACGTTATACGTTATACGTTATACGTTATACGTTATACGTTATACGTTATTCGTTATGCGTTATACGTTATACGTTATACGTTATACGTTATACGTTATACGTTATACGTTATACGTTATACGTTATACGTTATACGTTATACGTTATACGTTATACGTTATACGTTATACGTTATACGTTATACGTTATACGTTATACGTTATACGTTATACGTTATACGTTATACGTTATACGTTATACGTTATACGTTATACGTTATACGTTATACGTTATACGTTATACGTTATACGTTATACGTTATACGTTATACGTTATACGTTATACGTTATACGTTATACGTGATACGTTATACGTTACATGTTATGCGTTATACGTTTTACGTTATTCGTTATACGTTCTTCGTTACACATTATACGTTATATGTTATACGTTATACGTTATACGTTATACGTTATACGTTATACGTTATACGTTATACGTTATACGTCATAAGTTATACGTTATACGTTATTCTATATGCGTTATACGTTATTCGTTATACGATATACGTTATACCATATACGTTATACGTTATACGTTATACGTTATACGTTATACGATATATGTTATACGTTATTCGTTAAACGTTCTTCGTTACACGTTATACGTTATACGTTATACGTGATACGTTATACGTTATACGTTATACGTTATACGTCGTACGTTATACGTTATACGTTATACGTTATACGTTATACGTTATACGTTATACGTTATACGTTATACGTTATACGTTATACGTTATACGTTATACGTTATACGTTATACGTTATACGTTATACGTTATACGTTATACGTTATACGTTATACGTGATAAGTTATACGTTACATGTTATGCGTTATACGTTTTACGTTATTCGTTATACGTTCTTCGTTACACATTATACGTTATATGTTATACGTTATACGTTATACGTTATACGTTATACGTTATCCGTTATACGTTATACGTTATACGTTATACGTTATACGTTATACGTTATACGTTATACGTCATAGGTTATACGTTATACGTTATTCGTTATGCGTTATAAGTTATACGTTATACGTTATACGTTATACGTTATACGTTATACGTTATACGTTATACGTTATACGTTATACGTTATACGTTATACGTTATACGTTATACGTTATACGTTATACGTTATACGTTATACGTTATACGTTTTACGTTATACGTTATACATCATAGGTTATACGTTATACGTTATACGTTATACGTTATACGTTATACGTTATACGTTATACGTTATACGTTATACGTTATCCGTTATACGTTATACGTTATACGTTATACGTTATACGTTATACGTTATACGTTATACGTTATACGTTATACGTTATACGTTATACGTTATACGTTATACGTTATACGTTATACGTTATACGTTATACGTTATACGTTATACGTTATACGTTATACGTTATACGTTATACGTTATACGTTATACGTTATACGTGATACGTTATACGTTACATGTTATGCGTTATACGTTTTACGTTATTCGTTATACGTTCTTCGTTACACATTATACGTTATATGTTATACGTTATACGTTATACGTTATACGTTATACGTTATACGTTATACGTTATACGTTATACGTCATAAGTTATACGTTATACGTTATTCTATATGCGTTATACGTTATTCGTTATACGATATACGTTACACCATATACGTTATACGTTATACGTTATACGTTATACGTTATACGATATATGTTATACGTTATTCGTTAAACGTTCTTCGTTACACGTTATACGTTATACGTTATACGTGATACGTTATACGTTATACGTTATACGTTATACGTCGTACGTTATACGTTATACATTATACGTTACACGTAATACGTTTTACGATATACGTTATACGTTATACGTTCTACGTTCTACGTTCTACGTTACACGTTATACGTTATACGTTATACGTTATACGTTATACGTTATACGTTATACGTTATACGTTATACGTTATACGTTATACGTCATTAGTTATACGTTATACGTTATTCTATACGCGTTATACGTTATTCGTTATACGATATACGTTATACCATATACGTTATACGTTATACGTTATACGTTATACGTTAAACGTTATACGTTATACGTTATACGTTATACGTTATACGTTATACGTTATACGTTATACGTTATACGTTATACGTTATACGTTATACGTTATACGTTATACGTTATACGTTATACGTTATACGTTATACGTTATACGTGATACGTTATACGTTACATGTTATGCGTTATACGTTTTACGTTATTCGTTATACGTTCTTCGTTACACATTATACGTTATATGTTATACGTTATACGTTATACGTTATACGTTATACGTTATACGTTATACGTTATACGTTATACGTCATAAGTTATACGTTATACGTTATTCTATATGCGTTATACGTTATTCGTTGTACGATATACGTTATACCATATACGTTATACGTTATACGTTATACGTTATACGTTATACGATATATGTTATACGTTATTCGTTAAACGTTCTTCGTTACACGTTATACGTTATACGTTATACGTGATACGTTATACGTTATACGTTATACGTTATACGTTATACGTTATACGTTATACGTGATACGTTATACGTTACATGTTATGCGTTATACGTTTTACGTTATTCGTTATACGTTCTTCGTTACACATTATACGTTATATGTTATACGTTATACGTTATACGTTATACGTTATACGTTATACGTTATACGTTATACGTTATACGTCATAAGTTATACGTTATACGTTATTCTATATGCGTTATACGTTATTCGTTATACGATATACGTTATACCATATACGTTATACGTTATACGTTATACGTTATACGTTATACGATATATGTTATACGTTATTCGTTAAACGTTCTTCGTTACACGTTATACGTTATACGTTATACGTGATACGTTATACGTTATACGTTATACGTTATACGTCGTACGTTATACGTTATACGTTATACGTTATACGTTATACGTTATACGTTATACGTTATACGTTATACGTTATACGTTATACGTTATACGTTATACGTTATACGTTATACGTTATACGTTATACGTTATACGTTATACGTTATACGTTATACGTTATACGTTATACGTTTTACGTTATACGTTATACATCATAGGTTATACGTTATACGTTATACGTTATACGTTATACGTTATACGTTATACGTTATACGTTATACGTTATACGTTATACGTTATCCGTTATACGTTATACGTTATACGTTATACGTTATACGTTATACGTTATACGTTATACGTTATACGTTATACGTTATACGTTATACGTTATACGTTATACGTTATACGTTATACGTTATACGTTATACGTTATACGTTATACGTTATACGTTATACGTTATACGTTATACGTTATACGTTATACGTTATACGTTATACGTGATACGTTATACGTTACATGTTATGCGTTATACGTTTTACGTTATTCGTTATACGTTCTTCGTTACACATTATACGTTATATGTTATACGTTATACGTTATACGTTATACGTTATACGTTATACGTTATACGTTATACGTTATAGGTCATAAGTTATACGTTATACGTTATTCTATATGCGTTATACGTTATTCGTTATACGATATACGTTATACCATATACGTTATACGTTATACGTTATACGTTATACGTTATACGATATATGTTATACGTTATTCGTTAAACGTTCTTCGTTACACGTTATACGTTATACGTTATACGTGATACGTTATACGTTATACGTTATACGTTATACGTCGTACGTTATACGTTATACATTATACGTTATACGTAATACGTTTTACGATATACGTTATACGTTATACGTTCTACGTTCTACGTTCTACGTTACACGTTATACGTTATACGTTATACGTTATACGTTATACGTTATACGTTATACGTTATACGTTATACGTTATACGTTATACGTTATACGATATACGTTATACGTTATTCGTTGTACGTTGTTCGTTACACGTTATACGTTATACGTTATGCGTTATACGTTTTACGTTATACGTTATACGTTATACGTAATATGTAATGCGTCATACGTTTTACGTTATTCGTTATACGTTATACGATAGACGTTATACGTTATACGCCATACGTTATACGTTATACGTTATACGTTATACGTTATACGTTATACGTTATACGTTATACGTTATACGTTATACGTTATACGTTATACGGTATACGTTATACGTTATTCTTTATACGTTATACGTTATACGTTATACGTTATACGTTATACGTTATACGTTATACGTTATACGTTATACGTTATACGTTATACGTTATACGTTATACGTTATACGTTATACGTTATACGTTATACGTTATACGTTATACGTTATACGTTATGCGTTATACGTTTTACGTTAGTCGTTATACGTTATACGTTATACGTTATACGTCTTACGTTATTCGTGATACGTTATACGTTATACGTTATACGTTGTACGTTATACGTTATACGTAATACGTTATACGTTATACGTTATACGTTATACGTTATACGTTATACGTTACACGTTATACGTTATACGTTATACGTTATACGTTATACGTTATACGTTATGCGTTATACGTTTTACGTTATTCGTTATACGTTATACGTTATACGTTATACGTTATACGTTATACGTTATACGTTATACGTTATACGTTATACGTTATACGTTATACGTTATACGTTATTCGTTATATGTTATACGTTATACGCTATACGTCATAGGTTATACGTTATACGTTATTCGTTTTACGTTATACGTTATACGTTATACGTTATACGTTATACGTTATACGGTATACGATATACGTTATGCGTTATACGTTTTACGTTATTCGTTATACGTTATACGTTATACGTTATTCGTTATGCGTTATACGTTATACGTTATACGTTATACGTTATACGTTATACGTTATACGTTATACGTTATACGTTATACGTTATACGTTATACGTTATACGTTATACGTTATACGTTATACGTTATACGTTATACGTTATACGTTATACGTTATACGTTATACGTTATACGTTATACGTTATACGCTATACGTTATACGTTATACGTTATACGTTATAGGTTATACGTTAGTCGTTATACGTTATACGTTATACGTTATACGTTATACGTTATACGTTACACGTTATACGTTATACGTTATACGTTATACGTTATGCGTTATACGTTATACGTTATACGTTATACGTTATACGTTATACGTCATAGGTTATACGTTATACGTTATTCGTTATGCGTTATAAGTTATACGTTATACGTTATACGTTATACGTTATACGTTATACGTTATACGTTATACGTTATACGTTATACGTTATACGTTATACGTTATACGTTATACGTTATACGTTATACGTTATACGTTATACGTTATACGTTTTACGTTATACGTTATACATCATAGGTTATACGTTATACGTTATACGTTATACGTTATACGTTATACGTTATACGTTATACGTTATACGTTATACGTTATACGTTATCCGTTATACGTTATACGTTATACGTTATACGTTATACGTTATACGTTATACGTTATACGTTATACGTTATACGTTATACGTTATACGTTATACGTTATACGTTATACGTTATACGTTATACGTTATACGTTATACGTTATACGTTATACGTTATACGTTATACGTTATACGTTATACGTTATACGTTATACGTGATACGTTATACGTTACATGTTATGCGTTATACGTTTTACGTTATTCGTTATACGTTCTTCGTTACACATTATACGTTATATGTTATACGTTATACGTTATACGTTATACGTTATACGTTATACGTTATACGTTATACGTTATACGTCATAAGTTATACGTTATACGTTATTCTATATGCGTTATACGTTATTCGTTATACGATATACGTTATACCATATACGTTATACGTTATACGTTATACGTTATACGTTATACGATATATGTTATACGTTATTCGTTAAACGTTCTTCGTTACACGTTATACGTTATACGTTATACGTGATACGTTATACGTTATACGTTATACGTTATACGTCGTACGTTATACGTTATACATTATACGTTATACGTAATACGTTTTACGATATACGTTATACGTTATACGTTCTACGTTCTACGTTCTACGTTACACGTTATACGTTATACGTTATACGTTATACGTTATACGTTATACGTTATACGTTATACGTTATACGTTATACGTTATACGTTATACGATATACGTTATACGTTATTCGTTGTACGTTGTTCGTTACACGTTATACGTTATACGTTATGCGTTATACGTTTTACGTTATACGTTATACGTTATACGTAATATGTAATGCGTCATACGTTTTACGTTATTCGTTATACGTTATACGATAGACGTTATACGTTATACGCCATACGTTATACGTTATACGTTATTCGTTATACGTTATACGTTATACGTTATACGTTATACTTTATTCGTTATACCTTATACGTTATACGTTATACGTTATACGTTATACGGTATACGATATACGTTATACGTTATACGTTATACGTTATACGTTATACGTTATACGTTATACGTTATACGTTATACGTTATACGTTATACGTTATACGTTATACGTTATACGTTATACGTTATACGTTATACGTTATACGTTATACGTTATACGTTATACGTTATACGTTATACGTTATACGTTATACGTTATACGATAGACGTTATACGTTATACGCCATACGTTATACGTTATACGTTATTCGTTATCCGTTATACGTTATACGTTATACGTTATACTTTATTCGTTATACCTTATACGTTATACGTTATACGTTATACGTTATACGGTATACGATATACGTTATACGTTATACGTTATACGTTATACGTTATACGTTATACGTTATACGTTATACGTTATACGTTATACGTTATACGTTATACGTTATACGTTATACGTTATACGTTATACGTTATACGTTGTACGTTATACGTTATACGTTATACGTTATACGATATACGTTATACGTTATACGTTATACGTCATAGGTTATACGTTATACGTTATTCTTTATGCGTTATACGTTATACGATATACGTTATACGTTATACGGTATACGATATACGTTATGCGTTATACGTTATTCGTTATACGTTATTCGTTACACGTTATACGTTATACGTATTATGTAACGCGTCATACGTTTTACGTTATACGTTATACGTTATACGTTATACGTTATACGTTATACGTTATACGTTATACGTGATACGTTATACGTTACATGTTATGCGTTATACGTTTTACGTTATTCGTTATACGTTCTTCGTTACACATTATACGTTATATGTTATACGTTATACGTTATACGTTATACGTTATACGTTATACGTTATACGTTATACGTTATACGTCATAAGTTATACGTTATACGTTATTCTATATGCGTTATACGTTATTCGTTATACGATATACGTTATACCATATACGTTATACGTTATACGTTATACGTTATACGTTATACGATATATGTTATACGTTATTCGTTAAACGTTCTTCGTTACACGTTATACGTTATACGTTATACGTGATACGTTATACGTTATACGTTATACGTTATACGTCGTACGTTATACGTTATACGTTATACGTTATACGTTATACGTTATACGTTATACGTTATACGTTATACGTTATACGTTATACGTTATACGTTATACGTTATACGTTATACGTTATACGTTATACGTTATACGTTATACGTTATACGTTATACGTTATACGTTATACGTTATACGTTATACGTTATACGTTATACGTTATACGTTATACGTTATACGTTATACGTTATACGTTATACGTTATACGTTATACGTTATACGTTATACGTTATACGTTATACGTTATACGTTATACGTTATACGTTATACGTTATACGTTATACGTTATACGTTATACGTTATACGTTATACGTTATACGTTATACGTTATACGTTATACGTTATACGTTATACGTTATACGTTATACGTTATACGTTATACGTTATACGATATACGTTATACGTTATTCGTTATACGTTATTCGTTACACGTTATACGTTATACGTATTATGTAACGCGTCATACGTTTTACGTTATTAGTTATACGTTTTTCGTTACAAGTTTTACGTTATACGTCATACGTTATAAGTAATACGTCATAAGTTATACGACACACGTTATACGTCATACGAAATATGTAATACGTAATACGTTTTACGTTATTCGTTATACGTTCTTCGTTACACGTTATACGTTATACGTTATGCGTTATACGTTATACGTTATGCGTTATACGTTTTACGTTATTCGTGATACGTTATACGTTATACGTCATACGGTATACGTTATACGTTATACGTTATACGTTATACGTTATACGTTATACGTTATACGTTATACGTTATACGTTATACGTTATACGTTATACGTTATACGTCATACGTTATACGTTATACGTTATACGATATACGTTATACGTTACACGTTATACGTTATACGTTATGCGTTATACGTTTTGCGTTATTCGTTGTACGTTATACGTTATACGTTATAGGTTATACGTTATACGTTATACGTTATACGTTATACTTTATTCGTTATACCTTATACGTTATACGTTATACGTTATACGTTATACGGTATACGATATACGTTATACGTTATACGTTATACGTTATCCGTTATACGTTATACGTTATACGTTATACGTTATACGTTATCCGTTATACTTCATACGTTATACGTTATACGTTATACGTTATACGTTATACGTTATACGATATACGTTATACGTTATACGTTATACGTTATACGTCATAGGTTATACGTTATACGTTATTCTTTATGCGGTATACGTTATACGATATACGTTATACGTTATACGGTATACGATATACGTTATGCGTTATACGTTTTACGTTATACGTTATACGTTATACGTTATACGTTATACGTTATACGTTATACGTTATACGTTATACGTTATACGTTATACGTTACATGTTATGCGTTATACGTTTTACGTTATTCGTTATACGTTCTTCGTTACACGTTATACGTTATACGTTATGCGTTATACGTTTTACGTTATTCGTGATACGTCATACGTTATACGTCATACGGTATACGTAATACGTTATACGTTATACGTTACACGTTATACGTTATACGTTATACGTTATACGTTATACGTTATACGTTATACGTTATACGTTATACGTCATACGTTATACGTTGTACGTTATACGTTATACGTTATACGTTATACGATATACGTTATACGTTATACGTTATACGTCATAGGTTATACGTTATACGTTATTCTTTATGCGTTATACGTTATACGATATACGTTATACGTTATACGGTATACGATATACGTTATGCGTTATACGTTATTCGTTATACGTTATTCGTTACACGTTATACGTTATACGTATTATGTAACGCGTCATACGTTTTACGTTATTCGTTATACGTTATACGTTATACGTTATACGTTATACGTTATACGTTATACGTTATACGTAATATGTAATGCGCCATACGTTTTACGTTATTCGTTATACGTTTTTCGTTACACGTTATACGTTATACGTTATACGTTATACGTTATACGTTATACGTTATACGTTATACGTTATACGTAATACGTTATACGTTATACGTTATACGTTATACGTTTTACGTTATACGTTATACATCATAGGTTATACGTTATACGTTATACGTTATACGTTATACGTTATACGTTATACGTTATACGTTATACGTTATACGTTATCCGTTATACGTTATACGTTATACGTTATACGTTATACGTTATACGTTATACGTTATACGTTATACGTTATACGTTATACGTTACATGTTATGCGTTATACGTTTTACGTTATTCGTTATACGTTCTTCGTTACACGTTATACGTTATACGTTATGCGTTATACGTTTTACGTTATTCGTGATACGTCATACGTTATACGTCATACGGTATACGTAATACGTTATACGTTATACGTTACACGTTATACGTTATACGTTATACGTTATACGTTATACGTTATACGTTATACGTTATACGTTATACGTCATACGTTATACGTTATACGTTATACGTTATACGTTATACGTTATACGATATACGTTATACGTTATACGTTATACGTTATACGTCATAGGTTATACGTTATACGTTATTCTTTATGCGTTATACGTTATACGATATACGTTATACGTTATACGGTATACGATATACGTTATGCGTTATACGTTATTCGTTATACGTTATTCGTTACACGTTATACGTTATACGTATTATGTAACGCGTCATACGTTTTACGTTATTCGTTATACGTTATACGTTATACGTTATACGTTATACGTTATACGTAACATGTAATGCGTCATACGTTTTACGTTATTCGTTATACGTATTTCGTTACACGTTATACGTTATACGTTATACGTTATACGTTATACGTTATACGTTATACGTTATACGTTATACGTAATACGTTATACGTTATACGTTATACTTTATACGTTTTACGTTATACGTTATACATCATAGGTTATACGTTATACGTTATACGTTATACGTTATACGTTATACGTTATCCGTTATACGTTATACGTTATACGTTATACGTTATACGTTATACGTTATACGTTATACGTTATACGTTATACGTTATACGTTATACGTTATACGTTATACGTTATACGTTATACGTTTTACGTTATACGTTATACGTTATACGTTATACGTTATACGTTATTCGTTATACGTTATACGTTATACGTTATACGTTATACGTTATACGTTATACGTTATACGTTATACGTTATTCGTTATACGTTCTTCGTTACACATTATACGTTATACGTTATACGTTATACGTTATACGTTATACGTTATACGTTATACGTTATACGTTATACGTTATACGTTATACGTTATACGTTATACGTTATACGATATACGTTATACGTTATACGTTATACGTTATACGTTATACGTTATACGTTATACGTTATACGTTATACGTTACACGTTATACGTTATACGTCATACGTTATACGTTATACGTTATACGTTATACGTTATACGTTATACGTTATACGGTATACGTTATACGTTATTCTTTATACGTTATACGTTATACGTTATACGTTATACGTTATACGTTATACGTTATACGTTATACGTTATACGTTATACGTTATACGTTATACGTTATACGTTATACGTTATACGTTATACGTTATACGTTATACGTTATACGTCATAGGTTATACGTTATACGTTATTCGTTATGCGTTATACGTTATACGTTATACGTTATACGTTATACGTTATACGGTATTCGATATACGTTATGCGTTATAAGTTTTACGTTATTCGTTATACGTTATACGTTATACGTTATACGTTATACGTTATACGTTATACGTTATACGTTATACGTTATACGTTATACGTTATACGTTATACGTTACACGTTATACGTTATACGTTATACGTTATACGTTATACGTTATACGTTATACGTTATACGTTATACGTTATACGTTTTACGTTATTCGTGATACGTTATACGTTATACGTTATACGTTGTACGTTATACTTTATACGTAATACGTTATACGTTATACGTTATACGATATACGTTATATGTTATACGTTATACGTTATACGTTACACGTTATACGTTATACGTTATACGTTATACGTTATACGTTATACGTTATACGTTATGCGTTATACGTTATACGTTATACGTTATACGTTATACGTTATACGGTATACGATATACGTTATGCGTTATACGTTTTACGTTATTCGTTATACGTTATACGTTATACGTTATACGTTATACGTTATACGTTATACGTTATACGTTATACGTTATACGTTATACGTTATACGTTATACGTTACACGTTATACGTTATACGTTATACGTTATACGTTATACGTTATACGTTATACGTTATACGTTATACGTTTTACGTTATTCGTGATACGTTATACGTTATACGTTGTACGTTGTACGTTATACTTT
The DNA here is from genome assembly GCF_051014685.1 of Ptiloglossa arizonensis. Lineage (NCBI taxonomy): Eukaryota > Metazoa > Arthropoda > Insecta > Hymenoptera > Colletidae > Ptiloglossa > Ptiloglossa arizonensis. The sequence continues at coordinate 83,990 of NW_027479149.1, read as the reverse complement.
ATACGTAATACGTTATACGTTATACGTTATACGTTATACGTTATACGTTATACGTTATACGTTTTACGTTATACGTTATACGTTATACGTTATACGTTATACGTTATTCGTTATACGTTATACGTTATACGTTATACGTTATACGTTATACGTTATACGTTATACGTTATACGTTATTCTTTATACGTTCTTCGTTACACATTATACGTTATACGTTATACGTTATACGTTATACGTTATACGTTATACGTTATACGTTATACGTTATACGTTATACGTTATACGTTATACGTTATACGTTATACGTTATACGATATACGTTATACGTTATACGTTATACGTTATACGTTATACGTTATACGTTATACGGTATACGTTATGCGTTATACGTTATACGTTATACGTCATACGTTATACGTTATACGTTATACGTTATACGTTATACGTTATACGTTATACGGTATACGTTATACGTTATTCTTTATACGTTATACGTTATACGTTATACGTTATACGTTATACGTTATACGTTATACGTTATACGTTATACGTCATACGTTATACGTTATACGTTATACGTTATACGTTATACGTTATACGTTATACGGTATACGTTATACGTTATTCTTTATACGTTATACGTTATACGTTATACGTTATACGTTATACGTTATACGTTATACGTTATACGTTATACGTTATACGTTATACGTTATACGTTATACGTTATACGTTATACGTTATACGTCATAGGTTATACGTTATACGTTATTCGTTATGCGTTATACGTTATACGTTATACGTTATACGTTATACGTTATACGGTATACGATATACGTTATGCGTTATAAGTTTTACGTTATTCGTTATACGTTATACGTTATACGTTATACGTTATACGTTATACGTTATACGTTATACGTTATACGTTATACGTTATACGTTATACGTTATACGTTACACGTTATACGTTATACGTTATACGTTATACGTTATACGTTATACGTTATACGTTATACGTTATACGTTATACGTTTTACGTTATTCGTGATACGTTATACGTTATACGTTATACGTTGTACGTTATACTTTATACGTAATACGTTATACGTTATACGTTATACGATATACGTTATATGTTATACGTTATACGTTATACGTTACACGTTATACGTTATACGTTATACGTTATACGTTATACGTTATACGTTATACGTTATGCGTTATACGTTATACGTTATACGTTATACGTTATACGTTATACGTTATACGGTATACGATATACGTTATGCGTTATACGTTTTACGTTATTCGTTATACGTTATACGTTATACGTTATACGTTATACGTTATACGTTATACGTTATACGTTATACGTTATACGTTATACGTTATACGTTATACGTTACACGTTATACGTTATACGTTATACGTTATACGTTTTACGTTATTCGTGATACGTTATACGTTATACGTTATACGTTGTACGTTACACTTTATACGTAATACGTTATACGTTATACGTTATACGTTATACGTTATACGTTATACGTTATACGTTTTACGTTATACGTTATACGTTATACGTTATACGTTATACGTTATTCGTTATACGTTATACGTTATACGTTATACGTTATACGTTATACGTTATACGTTATACGTTATACGTTATACGTTATTCGTTATACGTTCTTCGTTACACATTATACGTTATACGTTATACGTTATACGTTATACGTTATACGTTACACGTTATACGTTATACGTTATACGTTATACGTTATACGTTATACGTTATACGTTTTACGTTATTCGTGATACGTTATACGTTATACGTTGTACGTTGTACGTTATACTTTATACGTAATACGTTATACGTTATACGTTATACGTTATACGTTATACGTTATACGTTATACGTTTTACGTTATACGTTATACGTTATACGTTATACGTTATACGTTATTCGTTATACGTTATACGTTATACGTTATACGTTATACGTTATACGTTATACGTTATACGTTATACGTTATTCTTTATACGTTCTTCGTTACACATTATACGTTATACGTTATACGTTATACGTTATACGTTATACGTTATACGTTATACGTTATACGTTATACGTTATACGTTATACGTTATACGTTATACGTTATACGTTATACGATATACGTTATACGTTATACGTTATACGTTATACGTTATACGTTATACGTTATACGTTATACGTTATGCGTTATACGTTATACGTTATACGTCATACGTTATACGTTATACGTTATACGTTATACGTTATACGTTATACGTTATACGGTATACGTTATACGTTATTCTTTATACGTTATACGTTATACGTTATACGTTATACGTTATACGTTATACGTTATACGTTATACGTTATACGTCATACGTTATACGTTATACGTTATACGTTATACGTTATACGTTATACGTTATACGGTATACGTTATACGTTATTCTTTATACGTTATACGTTATACGTTATACGTTATACGTTATACGTTATACGTTATACGTTATACGTTTTACGTTATACGTTATACGTTATACGTTATACGTTTTACGATATACGTTATACGTTATACGTTCTTCGTTTTACGATATACGTTATACGATATACGTTATACGTACTTCGTTACACGTTAAACGTTAAACGTTATGCGTTATACGTTTTACGTTATTCGTTATACGTCATACGTTATACGTTATTCTTTATACGTTATACGTTATACGTTATTCTTTATACGTCATACGTTATACGTTTTACGATATACGTTATACGTTATACGTTTTACGATATACGTTATACGTTATACGTTCTTCGTTTTACGATATACGTTATACGATATACGTTATACGTTCTTCGTTACACGTTATACGTTAAACGTTATGCGTTATACGTTTTACGTTATTCGTTTTACGTTATACGTTATACGTTATACGTTTTACGTTATACGTTATTCGTTATTCGTTATACGTTATACGTTATACGTTATACGTTATACGTAATACGTTATACGTTATACGTTATACGTTATACGTTATACGTTATACGTTATACGTTATACGTTATACGTTATACGGTATACGTTATACGTTATACGTTATACGTTATACGTTATACGTTATACGTTATACGTTATACGGTATACGATATACGTTTTACGTTACTCGTTATACGTTATACGTTATACGTTATACGTTATACGTAATATGTAACGCGTCATACGTTTTACGTTATTCGTTATACGTTTTACGTTATACGTTATACGTTAAACGTTATACGTTATACGTTATACGTTATACGTTATACGTTATACGATATATGTTATACGTTATTCGTTATACGTTCTTCGTTACACGTTATACGTTATACGTTATGCGTTATACGTTTTACGTTATTCGTTATACGTCATACGTTATACGTTATTCTTTATACGTTATACGTTATACGTTATTCTTTATACGTCATACGTTATACGTTTTACGATATACGTTATACGTTATACGTTATACGTTATACGGTATACGTTATACGTTATACGTTATACGTTATACGTTATACGTTATACGTTATACGTTATACGTTATACATTTACGATATACGTTATACGTTATACGTTCTTCGTTTTACGATATACGTTATACGATATACGTTATACGTTCTTCGTTACACGTTATACGTTAAACGTTATGCGTTATACGTTTTACGTTATTCGTTTTACGTTATACGTTATACGTTATTCTTTATACGTTATACGTTATACGTTATTCTTTATACGTCATACGTTATACGTTTTACGATATACGTTATACGTTATACGTTATACGTTATACGTTATACGTTATACGTTATACGTTATACGTTATACGTTATACGTTATACGTTATACGTTATACGTTATACGTTATACGTTATACGTTATACGTTATACGTTATACGTTATACGTTTTACGATATACGTTATACGTTATACGCTCTACGTTCTACCTTATACGTTATACGTTATACGTTATACGTTATACGTTATAAGTTATACGTTAGACGTTATACGTTATACGTTATACGTTATACGATATACGTTATACGTTATTCGTTATACGTTCTTCGTTACACGTTATACGTTATACGTTACGCGTTATACGTTTTACGTTATTCGTTATACGTTATACGTTATACGTTATACGTTATACGTTATACGTAATATGTAATGCGTCATACGTTTTACGTTATTCGTTACACCTTTTTCGTTACAAGTTATACGTTATATGTCATACGTTATAAGTTATACGTCATAAGTTATACGATACACGTTATACGTTATACGAAATATGTAATACGTAATACGCTTTACGTTATTCGTTATACGTTCTTCGTTACACGTTATACGTTATACGTTATGCGTTATACGTTATTCGTGATACGTTATACGTTATACGTTATACGTTATACGTTATACGTTATACGTTATACGTTATACGTTATACGGTATACGTTATACGTTATTCTTGATACGTTATACGTTATACGTTATACGTTATACGTTATACATTATACGCTATACGTTATACGTTATACGTTATACGTTATACGTTATACGTTATACGTTATACGTTATACGTTATACGTTATACGTTATACGTGATACGTTATACTTTACATGTTATGCGTTATACGTTTTACGTTATTCGTTATACGTTCTTCGTTACACGTTATACGTTATAGGTTATACGTTATACGTTATACGTTATACGTTATACGTTATACGTTATACGTTATACGTTATACGTTACACGTTATACGTTATACGTCATAGGTTATACGTTATACGTCATAGGTTATACGTTATACGTTATTCTTTATGCGTTATACGATATACGTTATACGTTATACGGTATACTATATACGTTATGCGTTATACGTTTTACGTTATACGTTATACGTTATACGTTATACGTTATACGTTATACGTTATACTTTATACGTTATACGTTATACGTAATACGTTATACGTTATACGTTATACGTTATACGTTATACGTTATACGTTATACGTTATACGTTATACGTTATACGTTATACGTTATACGTTATACGTTATACGTTATACGTTATACGTTATACGGTATACGTTATACGTTATACGTTATACGTTATACGTTATACGGTATACGTTATACGTTATACGTTATACGTTATACGTTATACGTCATAGGTTATACGTTATACGTTATACGTTATACGTTTTACGTTATACGTTATTCGTTATACGTTATACGTTATACGTTATACGTTATACGTTATACGTTATACGGTGTACGTTATACGTTATACGTTATACGTTATACGTTATACGGTATACGTTATACGTTATACGTTATACGTTATACGTTATACGTTATACGTTATACGTTATACGGTATACGTTATACGTTTTACGTTATACGTTATACGTTATACGTTATACGTTATACGGTATACGTTATACGTTATACGTTATACGTTATACGTTATACGTTATACGTTATACGTTATACGTTATACGTTATACGTTATACGTTATACGTTATACGTTATACGTTATACGTTATACGTTATACGTTATACGTTATACGTTATACGTTATACGTTATACGTTATACGTTATACGTTATACGTTATACGTCATAGGTTATACGTTATACGTTATGCGTTATACGTTATACGTTATACGTTATACGTCATAGGTTATACGTTATACGTTATTCTTTATGCGTTATACGATATACGTTATACGTTATACGGTATACTATATACGTTATGCGTTATACGTTTTACGTTATACGTTATACGTTATACGTTATACGTTATACGTTATACGTTATACGTTATACGTTATACGTTATACGTTATACGTTATACGTTATACGTTATACGTTATACGTTATACGTTATACGTTATACGTTATACGTTATACGTTATACGTTATACGTTATACGTTATACGTTATACGTTATACGTTATACGTTATACGTTATACGTTATACGTTATACGTTATACGTTATTCGTTATACGTTATACGTTATACGTTATACGTTATACGTTATACGTAATACGTTATACGTTATACGTTATACGTTATACGTTATACGTTATACGTTATACGTTATACGTTATACGGTATACGTTATACGTTATACGTTATACGTTATACGTTATACGGTATACGTTATACGTTATACGTTATACGTTATACGTTATACGTTATACGTTATACGTTATACGTTATACGTTATACGTTATACGTTATACGTTATACGTTATACGTTATACGTTATACGTTTTACGTTATTCGTTATACGTCATACGTTATACGTTATTCTTTATACGTTATACGTTATACGTTATTCTTTATACGTCATACGTTATACGTTTTACGATATACGTTATACGTTATACGTTATACGTTATACGTTATACGTTATACGTTATACGTTATACGTTATACGTTATACGTTATACGTAATATGTAACGCGTCATACGTTTTACGTTATTCGTTATACGTTATACGTTATACGTTATACGTTATACGTTATACGTTATACGGTATACGTTATACGTTATACGTTATACGTTATACGTTATACGTTATACGTTATACGTTATACGTTATACGTTTTACGATATACGTTATACGTTATACGTTCTTCGTTTTACGATATACGTTATACGATATACGTTATACGTACTTCGTTACACGTTAAACGTTAAACGTTATGCGTTATACGTTTTACGTTATTCGTTATACGTCATACGTTATACGTTATTCTTTATACGTTATACGTTATACGTTATTCTTTATACGTCATACGTTATACGTTTTACGATATACGTTATACGTTATACGTTTTACGATATACGTTATACGTTATACGTTCTTCGTTTTACGATATACGTTATACGATATACGTTATACGTTCTTCGTTACACGTTATACGTTAAACGTTATGCGTTATACGTTTTACGTTATTCGTTTTACGTTATACGTTATACGTTATACGTTTTACGTTATACGTTATTCGTTATTCGTTATACGTTATACGTTATACGTTATACGTTATACGTAATACGTTATACGTTATACGTTATACGTTATACGTTATACGTTATACGTTATACGTTATACGTTATACGTTATACGGTATACGTTATACGTTATGCGTTATACGTTATACGTTATACGTTATACGTTATACGTTATACGGTATACGATATACGTTTTACGTTACTCGTTATACGTTATACGTTATACGTTATACGTTATACGTAATATGTAACGCGTCATACGTTTTACGTTATTCGTTATACGTTTTACGTTATACGTTATACGTTATACGTTATACGTTATACGTTATACGTTATACGTTATACGTTATACGATATATGTTATACGTTATATGTCATACGTTATAAGTTATACGTCATAAGTTATACGATACACGTTATACGTTATACGAAATATGTAATACGTAATACGCTTTACGTTATTCGTTATACGTTCTTCGTTACACGTTATACGTTATACGTTATGCGTTATACGTTATTCGTGATACGTTATACGTTATACGTTATACGTTATACGTTATACGTTATACGTTATACGTTATACGTTATACGGTATACGTTATACGTTATTCTTGATACGTTATACGTTATACGTTATACGTTATACGTTATACATTATACGCTATACGTTATACGTTTTACGATATACGTTATACGTTATACGTTATACGTTATACGTTATACGTTATACGTTATACGGTATACGTAATACGTTATACGTTATACGTTATACGTTATACGTTATACGTCATAGGTTATACGTTATACGTTATACGTTATACGTTATGCGTTATACGTTTTGCGTTATTCGTTATACGTTATACGTTATACGTTATACGTTATTCTTTATACGTTATACGTTATACGTTATTCTTTATACGTCATACGTTATACGTTTTACGATATACGTTATACGTTATACGTTATACGTTATACGTTATACGTTATACGTTATACGTCATACGTTATACGTTATACGTTATACGTTATACGTTATACGTTATACGTTATACGTTATACGTTATACGTTATACGGTATACGTTATACGTTATATGTTATACGTTATACGTTATACGGTATACGTTATACGTTATACGTTATACGTTATACGTTATACGTTATACGTTATACGTTATACGTTATACGTTATACGTTATACGTTATACGTTATACGTCATACGTTATACGTTATACGTTATACGTTATACGTTATACGATATACGTTATACGTTATACGTTATACGTCATAGGTTATACGTTATACGTTATTCTTTATGCGTTATACGTTATACGATATACGTTATACGTTATACGGTATACGATATACGTTATGCGTTATACGTTTTACGTTATACGTTATACGTTATACGTTATACGTTATACGTTATACGTTATACGTTATACGTTATACGGTATACGTAATACGTTATACGTTATACGTTATACGTTATACGTTATACGTTATACGTTATACGTTATACGGTATACGTTATACGTTATACGTTATACGTTATACGTTATACGTTATACGTTATACGGTATACGTTATACGTTATACGTTATACGTTATACGTTATACGGTATACGTTATACGTTCTACGTTATACGATATACGTTATACGTTATTCGTTATACGTTCTTCGTTACACGTTATACGTTATACGTTATGCGTTATACGTTTTGCGTTATTCGTTATACGTTATACGTTATACGTTATACGTTATTCTTTATACGTTATACGTTATACGTTATTCTTTATACGTCATACGTTATACGTTTTACGATATACGTTATACGTTATACGTTATACGTTATACGTTATACGGTATACGTTATACGTTATACGTTATACGTTATACGTTATACGTTATACGTTATACGTCATACGTTATACGTTATACGTTTTACGATATACGTTATACGTTATACGTTATACGTTATACGATATACGTCATACGTTATAAGTTATACGTCATAAGTTATACGATACACGTTATACGTTATACGAAATATGTAATACGTAATACGCTTTACGTTATTCGTTATACGTCATAAGTTATACGATACACGTTATACGTTATACGAAATATGTAATACGTAATACGCTTTACGTTATTCGTTATACGTTCTTCGTTACACGTTATACGTTATACGTTATGCGTTATACGTTTTACGTTATTCGTGATACGTTATACGTTATACGTTATACGTTATACGTTATACGTTATACGGTATACGTTATACGTTATACGTTATACGTTATGCGTTATACGTTATACGTTATACGTTATACGTTATACGTTATACGTTATGCGTTATACGTTATACGTTATACGTTATACGTTATACGTTATACGTTATACGATATACGTTTTACGTTATTCGTTATACGTTATACGTTATACGTTATACGTTATACGTTATACGTCATAGGTTATACGTTATACGTTATTCGTTATGCGTTATACGTTATACGTTATACGTTATACGTTATACGTTATCCGTTATACGTTATACGTTATACGTTATACGTTATACGTTATACGTTATACGTTATACGTTATACGTTATAAGTTATACGTTATACGTTTTACGTTAATCGTGATACGTTATACGTTATACGTTATACGTTATACGTTATACGTTATACGTTATACGTTATACGTTATACGTTATACGTTATACGTTATACGTTATACGTTATACGTTATACGTTATACGTTATACGTTATACGTTATACGTTATACGTTATACGTTATACGTTATACGTTATACGTTATACGTTATACGTCATACGGTATACGATATACGTTATGCGTTATAAGTTTTACGTTATTCGTTATACGTTATACGTTATACGTTATACGTTATACGTTATACGTTATACGTTATACGTTATACGTTATACGTTATACGTTATACGATATACGTTATACGTTATACGTTATACGTTATACGTTATACGATATACGTTATACGTTATACGTTATATGTCATAGGTTATACGTTATACGTTATACGTTATACGTTATACGTTATACGTTATACGTTATACGTTATACGTTATACGTTATACGTTATACGTTATACGTTATTCGTTATACGTAATACGTTATACGTTATACGTTATACGTTATACGTTATACGTTATACGTCATACGTTATACGTTATACGTTATACGTTATACGTTATAAGTTATACGTTATACGTTTTACGTTAATCGTGATACGTTATACGTTATACGTTATACGTTATACGTTATACGTTATACGTTATACGTTATACGTTATACGTTATACGTTATACGTTATACGTTATACGTTATACGTTATACGTTATACGTTATACGTTATACGTTATACGTTATACGTTATACGTTATACGTTATACGTTATACGTTATACGTTATACGTCATACGGTATACGATATACGTTATGCGTTATAAGTTTTACGTTATTCGTTATACGTTATACGTTATACGTTATACGTTATACGTTATACGTTATACGTTATACGTTATACGTTATACGTTATACGTTATACGATATACGTTATACGTTATACGTTATACGTTATACGTTATACGATATACGTTATACGTTATACGTTATATGTCATAGGTTATACGTTATACGTTATACGTTATACGTTATACGTTATACGTTATACGTTATACGTTATACGTTATACGTTATACGTTATACGTTATACGTTATTCGTTATACGTAATACGTTATACGTTATACGTTATACGTTATACGTTATACGTTATACGTTATACGTTATACGTCATACGTTATACGTTATACGTTATACGTTATACGTTATACGTTATACGTTATACGTTATACGGTATACGTTATACGTTATATGTTATACGTTATACGTTATACGGTATACGTTATACGTTATACGTTATGCGTTATACGTTATACGTTATACGTTATACGTTATACGTTATACGTTATACGTTACACGTTATACGGTATACGATATACGTTATGCGTTATACGTTTTACGTTATTCGTTATACGTTATACCATATACGTTATACGTTATACGTTATACGTTATACGTTATACGTTATACGTTATACGTTATACGTTATACGTTATACGTTATACGTTATACGTTATGCGTTATACGTTATACGCTATACGTTATACGTTATACGTTATACGTTATACGTTATACGTAATACGTTATACGTTATACGTTATACGTTATGCGTTATACGTTTTACGTTATTCGTTATACGTTATACGTTATACGATATACGTTATGCGTTATAAGTTTTACGTTATTCATTATACGTTATACGTTATACGTTATACGTTAAACGTTATACGTTATACGTTATACGTTATACGTTATCCGTTATACGTTATACGTCATACGTTATACGTTATACGTTATGCGTTATACGTTATACGTTATACGTTATACGTTATACATTATACGTTATACGTTATACGTTATACGTTATACGTTTTACGTTATTCGTGATACGTTATACGTTATACGTTGTACGTTGTACGTTATACGTTATACGTAATACGTTATACGTTATACGTTATACGTTATACGATATACGTTATATGTTATACGTTATACGCTATACGTCATAGGTTATACGTTATACGTTATTCGTTTTACGTTATACGTTATACGTTATACGTTATACGTTACACGTTATACGGTATACGATATACGTTATGCGTTATACGTTTTACGTTATTCGTTATACGTTATACGTTATACGTTATACGTTATACGTTATACGTTATACGTTATACGTTATACGTTATACGTTATACGTTATACGTTATACGTTATACGTTATCCGTATACGTTATACGTTATGCGTTATACGTTTTACGTTATTCGTTATACGTTATACGTTATACGTTATACGTCATAGGTTATACGTTATACGTTATTCGTTATGCGTTATACGTTATACGTTATACGTTATACGTTATACGTTATACGTTATACGATATACGTTATGCGTTATAAGTTTTACGTTATTCGTTATACGTTATACGTTATACGTTATACATTATACGTTATACGTTATACGTTATACGTTATACGTTATACGTTATACGTTATACGTTATACGTTATACGTTATACGTTATACGTTATACGTTATACGTTATACGTTATACGTTATACGTTATACGATATACGTTATATGTTATTCGTTATACGCTATACGTCATAGGTTATACGTTATACGTTATTCGTTTTACGTTATACGTTATACGTTATACGTTATACGTTACACGTTATACGTTATACGGTATACGATATACGTTCTGCGTTATACGTTTTACGTTATTCGTTATACGTTATACGTTATACGTTATACGTTATACGTTATACGTTATACGTTATACGTTATACGTTATACGTTATACGTTATACGTTATACGTTATCCGTTATACGTTATACGTTATGCGTTATACGTTTTACGTTATTCGTTATACGTTATACGTTATACGTTATACGTTATACGTTATACGTTCTTCGTTATACGTTCTTCGTTACACGTTATACGTTATACGTTATGCGTTATACGTCTTACGTTATTCGTTATACGTTATACGTTATACGTTATACTTTATACGTTATACGTTATACGTTATACGTAATATGTAATGCGTCATACGTTTTACGTTATTCGTTATACGTTTTTCGTTACAAGTTATACGATATACGTCATACGTTATAAGTTATACGTCATAAGTTATACGATACACGTTATACGTTATACGTTATATGTTATACGTTATACGTTATACGTTATACGTTATACGTTATGCGTTATACGTTTTACGTTAGTCGTTATACGTTATACGTTATACGTTATACGTCTTACGTTATTCGTGATACGTTATACGTTATACGTTATACGTTGTACGTTATACGTTATACGTAATACGTTATACGTTATACGTTATACGATATACGTTATATGTTATACGTTATACGTTATACGTTATACGTTATACGTTATACGTTATACGTTATACGTTATACGTTATACGTTATACGTTATACGTTATACGTTATACGTTATACGTTATACGTTATACGTTATACGTTATACGTTATACGTTATACGTTATACGTTATACGTTATACGTTATAGGTTATACGTTAGTCGTTATACGTTATACGTTATACGTTATACGTTATACGTTATACGTTACACGTTATACGTTATACGTTATACGTTATACGTTATGCGTTATACGTTATACGTTATACGTTATACGTTATACGTTATACGTCATAGGTTATACGTTATACGTTATACGTTATACGTTATACGTTATACGTTATACGTTATACGTTATACGTTATACGATATACGTCATACGTTATAAGTTATACGTCATAAGTTATACGATACACGTTATACGTTATACGAAATATGTAATACGTAATACGCTTTACGTTATTCGTTATACGTTCTTCGTTACACGTTATACGTTATACGTTATGCGTTATACGTTTTACGTTATTCGTGATACGTTATACGTTATACGTTATACGTTATACGTTATACGTTATACGTTATACGGTATACGTTATACGTTATTCTTTATACGTTATACGTTATACGTTATACGTTATACGTTATACGTTATACGTTATATGTTATACGTTATACGTTATACGTTATACGTTATACGTTATACGTTATACGTTATACGTTATACGTTATACGTTATACGTTATACGTTATACGTTATACGTTATGCGTTATACGTTTTACGTTAGTCGTTATACGTTATACGTTATACGTTATACGTCTTACGTTATTCGTGATACGTTATACGTTATACGTTATACGTTGTACGTTATACGTTATACGTAATACGTTATACGTTATACGTTATACGATATACGTTATATGTTATACGTTATACGCTATACGTCATAGGTTATACGTTATACGTTATTCGTTTTGCGTTATACGTTATACGTTATACGTTATACGTTATACGTTATACGTTATACGTTATACGTTATACGTTATACGTTATGCGTTATACGTTATACGTTATACGTTATACGTTATACGTTACACGTTATACGTTATACGTTATACGTTATACGTTATACGTTATACGTTATGCGTTATACGTTTTACGTTATTCGTTATACGTTATACGTTATACGTTATACGTTATACGTTATACGTTATACGTTATACGTTATACGTTATACGTTATACGTTATACGTTATACGTTATACGTTATTCGTTATATGTTATACGTTATACGCTATACGTCATAGGTTATACGTTATACGTTATTCGTTTTACGTTATACGTTATACGTTATACGGTATACGTTATACGTTATTCTTTATACGTTATACGTTATACGTTATACGTTATACGTTATACGTTATACGTTATATGTTATACGTTATACGTTATACGTTATACGTTATACGTTATACGTTATACGTTATACGTTATACGTTATACGTTATACGTTATACGTTATGCGTTATACGTTTTACGTTAGTCGTTATACGTTATACGTTATACGTTATACGTCTTACGTTATTCGTGATACGTTATACGTTATACGTTATACGTTGTACGTTATACGTTATACGTAATACGTTATACGTTATACGTTATACGATATACGTTATATGTTATACGTTATACGTTATACGTTATACGTTATACGTTATACGTTATACGTTATACGTTATACGTTATACGTTATACGTTATACGTTATACGTTATACGTTATACGTTATACGTTATACGTTATACGTTATACGTTATACGTTATACGTTATACGTTATACGTTATACGTTATAGGTTATACGTTAGTCGTTATACGTTATACGTTATACGTTATACGTTATACGTTATACGTTACACGTTATACGTTATACGTTATACGTTATACGTTATGCGTTATACGTTATACGTTATACGTTATGCGTTATACGTTATACGTCATAGGTTATACGTTATACGTTATTCGTTATGCGTTATAAGTTATACGTTATACGTTATACGTTATACGTTATACGGTATACGATATACGTTATGCGTTATACGTTTTACGTTGTTCGTTATACGTTATACGTTATACGTTATTCGTTATGCGTTATACGTTATACGTTATACGTTATACGTTATACGTTATACGTTATACGTTATACGTTATACGTTATACGTTATACGTTATACGTTATACGTTATACGTTATACGTTATACGTTATACGTTATACGTTATACGTTATACGTTATACGTTATACGTTATACGTTATACGTTATACGTTATACGTTATACGTTATACGTTATACGTTATTCGTTATGCGTTATACGTTATACGTTATACGTTATACGTTATACGTTATACGTTATACGTTATACGTTATACGTTATACGTTATACGTTATACGTTATACGTTATACGTTATACGTTATACGTTATACGTTATACGTTATACGTTATACGTTATACGTTATACGTTATACGTTATACGTTATACGTTATACGTTATACGTTATACGTTATACGTTATACGTTATACGTTATACGTTATACGTTATACGTTATACGTTATACGTTATACGTTATACGTTATACGTTATACGTTATACGTTATACGTTATACGTTATACGTTATACGTTATACGTGATACGTTATACGTTACATGTTATGCGTTATACGTTTTACGTTATTCGTTATACGTTCTTCGTTACACATTATACGTTATATGTTATACGTTATACGTTATACGTTATACGTTATACGTTATACGTTATACGTTATACGTTATACGTCATAAGTTATACGTTATACGTTATTCTATATGCGTTATACGTTATTCGTTATACGATATACGTTATACCATATACGTTATACGTTATACGTTATACGTTATACGTTATACGATATATGTTATACGTTATTCGTTAAACGTTCTTCGTTACACGTTATACGTTATACGTTATACGTGATACGTTATACGTTATACGTTATACGTTATACGTCGTACGTTATACGTTATACGTTATACGTTATACGTTATACGTTATACGTTATACGTTATACGTTATACGTTATACGTTATACGTTATACGTTATACGTTATACGTTATACGTTATACGTTATACGTTATACGTTATACGTTATACGTTATACGTTATACGTTATACGTTATACCTGATAAGTTATACGTTACATGTTATGCGTTATACGTTTTACGTTATTCGTTATACGTTCTTCGTTACACATTATACGTTATATGTTATACGTTATACGTTATACGTTATACGTTATACGTTATCCGTTATACGTTATACGTTATACGTTATACGTTATACGTTATACGTTATACGTTATACGTCATAGGTTATACGTTATACGTTATTCGTTATGCGTTATAAGTTATACGTTATACGTTATACGTTATACGTTGTACGTTATACGTTATACGTTATACGTTATACGTTATACGTTATACGTTATACGTTATACGTTATACGTTATACGTTATACGTTATACGTTTTACGTTATACGTTATACATCATAGGTTATACGTTATACGTTATACGTTATACGTTATACGTTATACGTTATACGTTATACGTTATACGTTATACGTTATCCGTTATACGTTATACGTTATACGTTATACGTTATACGTTATACGTTATACGTTATACGTTATACGTTATACGTTATACGTTATACGTTATACGTTATACGTTATACGTTATACGTTATACGTTATACGTTATACGTTATACGTTATACGTTATACGTTATACGTTATACGTTATACGTTATACGTGATACGTTATACGTTACATGTTATGCGTTATACGTTTTACGTTATTCGTTATACGTTCTTCGTTACACATTATACGTTATATGTTATACGTTATACGTTATACGTTATACGTTATACGTTATACGTTATACGTTATACGTTATACGTCATAAGTTATACGTTATACGTTATTCTATATGCGTTATACGTTATTCGTTATACGATATACGTTATACCATATACGTTATACGTTATACGTTATACGTTATACGTTATACGATATATGTTATACGTTATTCGTTAAACGTTCTTCGTTACACGTTATACGTTATACGTTATACGTGATACGTTGTACGTTATACGTTATACGTTATACGTCGTACGTTATACGTTATACATTATACGTTATACGTAATACGTTTTACGATATACGTTATACGTTATACGTTCTACGTTCTACGTTCTACGTTACACGTTATACGTTATACGTTATACGTTATACGTTATACGTTATACGTTATACGTTATACGTTATACGTTATACGTTATACGTCATAAGTTATACGTTATACGTTATTCTATATGCGTTATACGTTATTCGTTATACGATATACGTTATACCATATACGTTATACGTTATACGTTATACGTTATACGTTAAACGTTATACGTTATACGTTATACGTTATACGTTATACGTTATACGTTATACGTTATACGTTATACGTTATACGTTATACGTTATACGTTATACGTTATACGTTATACGTTATACGTTATACATTATACGTTATACGTGATACGTTATACGTTACATGTTATGCGTTATACGTTTTACGTTATTCGTTATACGTTCTTCGTTACACATTATACGTTATATGTTATACGTTATACGTTATACGTTATACGTTATACGTTATACGTTATACGTTATACGTTATACGTCATAAGTTATACGTTATACGTTATTCTATATGCGTTATACGTTATTCGTTATACGATATACGTTATACCATATACGTTATACGTTATACGTTATACGTTATACGTTATACGATATATGTTATACGTTATTCGTTAAACGTTCTTCGTTACACGTTATACGTTATACGTTATACGTGATACGTTATACGTTATACGTTATACGTTATACGTTATACGTTATACGTTATACGTGATACGTTATACGTTACATGTTATGCGTTATACGTTTTACGTTATTCGTTATACGTTCTTCGTTACACATTATACGTTATATGTTATACGTTATACGTTATACGTTATACGTTATACGTTATACGTTATACGTTATACGTTATACGTTATACGTCATAAGTTATACGTTATACGTTATTCTATATGCGTTATACGTTATTCGTTATACGATATACGTTATACCATATACGTTATACGTTATACGTTATACGTTATACGTTATACGATATATGTTATACGTTATTCGTTAAACGTTCTTCGTTACACGTTATACGTTATACGTTATACGTGATACGTTATACGTTATACGTTATACGTTATACGTCGTACGTTATACGTTATACGTTATACGTTATACGTTATACGTTATACGTTATACGTTATACGTTATACGTTATACGTTATACGTTATACGTTATACGTTATACGTTATACGTTATACGTTATACGTTATACGTTATACGTTATACGTTATACGTTATACGTGATACGTTATACGTTACATGTTATGCGTTATACGTTTTACGTTATTCGTTATACGTTCTTCGTTACACATTATACGTTATATGTTATACGTTATACGTTATACGTTATACGTTATACGTTATCCGTTATACGTTATACGTTATACGTTATACGTTATACGTTATACGTTATACGTTATACGTCATAGGTTATACGTTATACGTTATTCGTTATGCGTTATAAGTTATACGTTATACGTTATACGTTATACGTTATACGTTATACGTTATACGTTATACGTTATACGTTATACGTTATACGTTATACGTTATACGTTATACGTTATACGTTATACGTTATACGTTATACGTTATACGTTTTACGTTATACGTTATACATCATAGGTTATACGTTATACGTTATACGTCATAAGTTATACGTTATACGTTATTCTATATGCGTTATACGTTATTCGTTATACGATATACGTTATACCATATACGTTATACGTTATACGTTATACGTTATACGTTATACGATATATGTTATACGTTATTCGTTAAACGTTCTTCGTTACACGTTATACGTTATACGTTATACGTGATACGTTATACGTTATACGTTATACGTTATACGTCGTACGTTATACGTTATACATTATACGTTATACGTAATACGTTTTACGATATACGTTATACGTTATACGTTCTACGTTCTACGTTCTACGTTACACGTTATACGTTATACGTTATACGTTATACGTTATACGTTATACGTTATACGTTATACGTTATACGTTATACGTTATACGTTATACGATATACGTTATACGTTATTCGTTGTACGTTGTTCGTTACACGTTATACGTTATACGTTATGCGTTATACGTTTTACGTTATACGTTATACGTTATACGTAATATGTAATGCGTCATACGTTTTACGTTATTCGTTATACGTTATACGATAGACGTTATACGTTATACGCCATACGTTATACGTTATACGTTATACGTTATACGTTATACGTTATACGTTATACGTTATACGTTAAACGTTATACGTTATACGTTATACGTTATACGTTATACGTTATACGTTATACGTTATACGTTATACGTTATACGTTATACGTTATACGTTATACGTTATACGTTATACGTTATACGTTATACGTTATACGTTATACGTGATACGTTATACGTTACATGTTATGCGTTATACGTTTTACGTTATTCGTTATACGTTCTTCGTTACACATTATACGTTATATGTTATACGTTATACGTTATACGTTATACGTTATACGTTATACGTTATACGTTATACGTTATACGTCATAAGTTATACGTTATACGTTATTCTATATGCGTTATACGTTATTCGTTATACGATATACGTTATACCATATACGTTATACGTTATACGTTATACGTTATACGTTATACGATATATGTTATACGTTATTCGTTAAACGTTCTTCGTTACACGTTATACGTTATACGTTATACGTGATACGTTATACGTTATACGTTATACGTTATACGTTATACGTTATACGTTATACGTTATACGTGATACGTTATACGTTACATGTTATGCGTTATACGTTTTACGTTATTCGTTATACGTTCTTCGTTACACATTATACGTTATATGTTATACGTTATACGTTATACGTTATACGTTATACGTTATACGTTATACGTTATACGTTATACGTTATACGTCATAAGTTATACGTTATACGTTATTCTATATGCGTTATACGTTATTCGTTATACGATATACGTTACACCATATACGTTATACGTTATACGTTATACGTTATACGTTATACGATATATGTTATACGTTATTCGTTAAACGTTCTTCGTTACACGTTATACGTTATACGTTATACGTGATACGTTATACGTTATACGTTATACGTTATACGTCGTACGTTATACGTTATACGTTATACGTTATACGTTATACGTTATACGTTATACGTTATACGTTATACGTTATACGTTATACGTTATACGTTATACGTTATACGTTATACGTTATACGTTATACGTTATACGTTATACGTTATACGTTATACGTTATACGTGATACGTTATACGTTACATGTTATGCGTTATACGTTTTACGTTATTCGTTATACGTTCTTCGTTACACATTATACGTTATATGTTATACGTTATACGTTATACGTTATACGTTATACGTTATCCGTTATACGTTATACGTTATACGTTATACGTTATACGTTATACGTTATACGTTATACGTCATAGGTTATACGTTATACGTTATTCGTTATGCGTTATAAGTTATACGTTATACGTTATACGTTATACGTTATACGTTATACGTTATACGTTATACGTTATACGTTATACGTTATACGTTATACGTTATACGTTATACGTTATACGTTATACGTTATACGTTATACGTTATACGTTTTACGTTATACGTTATACATCATAGGTTATACGTTATACGTTATACGTTATACGTTATACGTTATACGTTATACGTTATACGTTATACGTTATACGTTATACGTTATCCGTTATACGTTATACGTTATACGTTATACGTTATACGTTATACGTTATACGTTATACGTTATACGTTATACGTTATACGTTATACGTTATACGTTATACGTTATACGTTATACGTTATACGTTATACGTTATACGTTATACGTTATACGTTATACGTTATACGTTATACGTTATACGTTATACGTGATACGTTATACGTTACATGTTATGCGTTATACGTTTTACGTTATTCGTTATACGTTCTTCGTTACACATTATACGTTATATGTTATACGTTATACGTTATACGTTATACGTTATACGTTATACGTTATACGTTATACGTTATACGTTATACGTTATACGTCATAAGTTATACGTTATACGTTATTCTATATGCGTTATACGTTATTCGTTATACGATATACGTTATACCATATACGTTATACGTTATACGTTATACGTTATACGTTATACGATATATGTTATACGTTATTCGTTAAACGTTCTTCGTTACACGTTATACGTTATACGTTATACGTGATACGTTATACGTTATACGTTATACGTTATACGTCGTACGTTATACGTTATACATTATACGTTATACGTAATACGTTTTACGATATACGTTATACGTTATACGTTCTACGTTCTACGTTCTACGTTACACGTTATACGTTATACGTTATACGTTATACGTTATACGTTATACGTTATACGTTATACGTTATACGTTATACGTTATACGTTATACGATATACGTTATACGTTATTCGTTGTACGTTGTTCGTTACACGTTATACGTTATACGTTATGCGTTATACGTTTTACGTTATACGTTATACGTTATACGTAATATGTAATGCGTCATACGTTTTACGTTATTCGTTATACGTTATACGATAGACGTTATACGTTATACGCCATACGTTATACGTTATACGTTATACGTTATACGTTATACGTTATACGTTATACGTTATACGTTATACGTTATACGTTATACGTTATACGGTATACGTTATACGTTATTCTTTATACGTTATACGTTATACGTTATACGTTATACGTTATACGTTATACGTTATACGTTATACGTTATACGTTATACGTTATACGTTACACGTTATACGTTATACGTTATACGTTATACGTTATACGTTATACGTTATGCGTTATACGTTTTACGTTATTCGTTATACGTTATACGTTATACGTTATACGTTATACGTTATACGTTATACGTTATACGTTATACGCTATACGTTATACGTTATACGTTATACGTTATAGGTTATACGTTAGTCGTTATACGTTATACGTTATACGTTATACGTTATACGTTATACGTTACACGTTATACGTTATACGTTATACGTTATACGTTATGCGTTATACGTTATACGTTATACGTTATACGTTATACGTTATACGTCATAGGTTATACGTTATACGTTATTCGTTATGCGTTATAAGTTATACGTTATACGTTATACGTTATACGTTATACGTTATACGTTATACGTTATACGTTATACGTTATACGTTATACGTTATACGTTATACGTTATACGTTATACGTTATACGTTATACGTTATACGTTTTACGTTATACGTTATACATCATAGGTTATACGTTATACGTTATACGTTATACGTTATACGTTATACGTTATACGTTATACGTTATACGTTATACGTTATCCGTTATACGTTATACGTTATACGTTATACGTTATACGTTATACGTTATACGTTATACGTTATACGTTATACGTTATACGTTATACGTTATACGTTATACGTTATACGTTATACGTTATACGTTATACGTTATACGTTATACGTTATACGTTATACGTTATACGTTATACGTTATACGTTATACGTTATACGTTATACGTTATACGTGATACGTTATACGTTACATGTTATGCGTTATACGTTTTACGTTATTCGTTATACGTTCTTCGTTACACATTATACGTTATATGTTATACGTTATACGTTATACGTTATACGTTATACGTTATACGTTATACGTTATACGTTATACGTCATAAGTTATACGTTATACGTTATTCTATATGCGTTATACGTTATTCGTTATACGATATACGTTATACCATATACGTTATACGTTATACGTTATACGTTCTTCGTTACACATTATACGTTATATGTTATACGTTATACGTTATACGTTATACGTTATACGTTATACGTTATACGTTATACGTTATACATTATACGTCATAAGTTATACGTTATACGTTATTCTATATGCGTTATACGTTATTCGTTATACGATATACGTTATACCATATACGTTATACGTTATACGTTATACGTTATACGTTATACGATATATGTTATACGTTATTCGTTAAACGTTCTTCGTTACACGTTATACGTTATACGTTATACGTGATACGTTATACGTTATACGTTATACGTTATACGTCGTACGTTATACGTTATACGTTATACGTTATACGTTATACGTTATACGTTATACGTTATACGTTATACGTTATACGTTATACGTTATACGTTATACGTTATACGTTATACGTTATACGTTATACGTTATACGTTATACGTTATACGTTATACGTGATACGTTATACGTTACATGTTATGCGTTATACGTTTTACGTTATTCGTTATACGTTCTTCGTTACACATTATACGTTATATGTTATACGTTATACGTTATACGTTATACGTTATACGTTATCCGTTATACGTTATACGTTATACGTTATACGTTATACGTTATACGTTATACGTTATACGTCATAGGTTATACGTTATACGTTATTCGTTATGCGTTATAAGTTATACGTTATACGTTATACGTTATACGTTATACGTTATACGTTATACGTTATACGTTATACGTTATACGTTATACGTTATACGTTATACGTTATACGTTATACGTTATACGTTATACGTTATACGTTATACGTTTTACGTTATACGTTATACATCATAGGTTATACGTTATACGTTATACGTTATACGTTATACGTTATACGTTATACGTTATACGTTATACGTTATACGTTATCCGTTATACGTTATACGTTATACGTTATACGTTATACGTTATACGTTATACGTTATACGTTATACGTTATACGTTATACGTTATACGTTATACGTTATACGTTATACGTTATACGTTATACGTTATACGTTATACGTTATACGTTATACGTTATACGTTATACGTTATACGTTATACGTTATACGTTATACGTGATACGTTATACGTTACATGTTATGCGTTATACGTTTTACGTTATTCGTTATACGTTCTTCGTTACACATTATACGTTATATGTTATACGTTATACGTTATACGTTATACGTTATACGTTATACGTTATACGTTATACGTTATACGTCATAAGTTATACGTTATACGTTATTCTATATGCGTTATACGTTATTCGTTATACGATATACGTTATACCATATACGTTATACGTTATACGTTATACGTTATACGTTATACGATATATGTTATACGTTATTCGTTAAACGTTCTTCGTTACACGTTATACGTTATACGTTATACGTGATACGTTATACGTTATACGTTATACGTTATACGTCGTACGTTATACGTTATACATTATACGTTATACGTAATACGTTTTACGATATACGTTATACGTTATACGTTCTACGTTCTACGTTCTACGTTACACGTTATACGTTATACGTTATACGTTATACGTTATACGTTATACGTTATACGTTATACGTTATACGTTATACGTTATACGTTATACGATATACGTTATACGTTATTCGTTGTACGTTGTTCGTTACACGTTATACGTTATACGTTATGCGTTATACGTTTTACGTTATACGTTATACGTTATACGTAATATGTAATGCGTCATACGTTTTACGTTATTCGTTATACGTTATACGATAGACGTTATACGTTATACGCCATACGTTATACGTTATACGTTATACGTTATACGTTATACGTTATACGTTATACGTTATACGTTATACGTTATACGTTATACGTTATACGGTATACGTTATACGTTATTCTTTATACGTTATACGTTATACGTTATACGTTATACGTTATACGTTATACGTTATACGTTATACGTTATACGTTATACGTTATACGTTATACGTTATACGTTATACGTTATACGTTATACGTTATACGTTATACGTTATACGTTATACGTTATGCGTTATACGTTTTACGTTAGTCGTTATACGTTATACGTTATACGTTATACGTCTTACGTTATTCGTGATACGTTATACGTTATACGTTATACGTTGTACGTTATACGTTATACGTAATACGTTATACGTTATACGTTATACGTTATACGTTATACGTTATACGTTACACGTTATACGTTATACGTTATACGTTATACGTTATACGTTATACGTTATGCGTTATACGTTTTACGTTATTCGTTATACGTTATACGTTATACGTTATACGTTATACGTTATACGTTATACGTTATACGTTATACGCTATACGTTATACGTTATACGTTATACGTTATAGGTTATACGTTAGTCGTTATACGTTATACGTTATACGTTATACGTTATACGTTATACGTTACACGTTATACGTTATACGTTATACGTTATACGTTATGCGTTATACGTTATACGTTATACGTTATACGTTATACGTTATACGTCATAGGTTATACGTTATACGTTATTCGTTATGCGTTATAAGTTATACGTTATACGTTATACGTTATACGTTATACGTTATACGTTATACGTTATACGTTATACGTTATACGTTATACGTTATACGTTATACGTTATACGTTATACGTTATACGTTATACGTTATACGTTATACGTTATACGTTATACGTTTTACGTTATACGTTATACATCATAGGTTATACGTTATACGTTATACGTTATACGTTATACGTTATACGTTATACGTTATACGTTATACGTTATACGTTATCCGTTATACGTTATACGTTATACGTTATACGTTATACGTTATACGTTATACGTTATACGTTATACGTTATACGTTATACGTTATACGTTATACGTTATACGTTATACGTTATACGTTATACGTTATACGTTATACGTTATACGTTATACGTTATACGTTATACGTTATACGTTATACGTTATACGTTATACGTTATACGTTATACGTGATACGTTATACGTTACATGTTATGCGTTATACGTTTTACGTTATTCGTTATACGTTCTTCGTTACACATTATACGTTATATGTTATACGTTATACGTTATACGTTATACGTTATACGTTATACGTTATACGTTATACGTTATACGTTATACGTCATAAGTTATACGTTATACGTTATTCTATATGCGTTATACGTTATTCGTTATACGATATACGTTATACTATATACGTTATACGTTATACGTTATACGTTATACGTTATACGATATATGTTATACGTTATTCGTTAAACGTTCTTCGTTACACGTTATACGTTATACGTTATACGTGATACGTTATACGTTATACGTTATACGTTATACGTCGTACGTTATACGTTATACATTATACGTTATACGTAATACGTTTTACGATATACGTTATACGTTATACGTTCTACGTTCTACGTTCTACGTTACACGTTATACGTTATACGTTATACGTTATACGTTATACGTTATACGTTATACGTTATACGTTATACGTTATACGTTATACGTTATACGATATACGTTATACGTTATTCGTTGTACGTTGTTCGTTACACGTTATACGTTATACGTTATGCGTTATACGTTTTACGTTATACGTTATACGTTATACGTAATATGTAATGCGTCATACGTTTTACGTTATTCGTTATACGTTATACGATAGACGTTATACGTTATACGCCATACGTTATACGTTATACGTTATTCGTTATACGTTATACGTTATACGTTATACGTTATACTTTATTCGTTATACCTTATACGTTATACGTTATACGTTATACGTTATACGGTATACGATATACGTTATACGTTATACGTTATACGTTATACGTTATACGTTATACGTTATACGTTATACGTTATACGTTATACGTTATACGTTATACGTTATACGTTATACGTTATACGTTATACGTTATACGTTATACGTTATACGTTATACGTTATACGTTATACGTTATACGTTATACGTTATACGTTATACGTTATACGTTATACGATAGACGTTATACGTTATACGCCATACGTTATACGTTATACGTTATTCGTTATCCGTTATACGTTATACGTTATACGTTATACTTTATTCGTTATACCTTATACGTTATACGTTATACGTTATACGTTATACGGTATACGATATACGTTATACGTTATACGTTATACGTTATACGTTATACGTTATACGTTATACGTTATACGTTATACGTTATACGTTATACGTTATACGTTATACGTTATACGTTATACGTTATACGTTATACGTTATACGTTATACGTTATACGTTATACGTTATACGTTATACGTTATACGTTATACGTTATACGTTATACGTTATACGTTATACGTTATACGTTATACGTTATACGTTATACGTTATACGTTATACGTTATACGTTATACGTTATACGTTATACGTTATACGTTATACGTTATACGTTATACGTTCTACGTTATACGTTATACGTTATACGTTATACGTTATACGTTATACGTTATACGTTATACGTTATACGTTATACGTTATACGTTCTACGTTCTACGTTATACGATATATGTTATACGTTATACGTTATACGTTATACGTTATACGTTATACGTTATACGTTATACGTTCTACGTTCTACGTTATACGATATATGTTATACGTTATACGTTATACGTTATACGTTATACGTTATACGTTATACGATATATGTTATACGTTATTCGTTATACGTTCTTCGTTACACGTTATACGTTATACGTTATACGTTATACGTTATACGTTATACGTTATACGTTATACGTTATACGTAATATGTAACGCGTCATACGTTTTACGTTATTCGTTATACGTTATACGTTATACGTTATACGTTATACGTTATACGTTATACGTTATACGTTATACGTTATACGTTATACGTTATACGTTATACGTTATACGTTATACGTTATACGTTATACGATATATGTTATACGTTATTCGTTATACGTTCTTCGTTACACGTTATACGTTATACGTTATGCGTTATACGTTTTACGTTATTCGTTATACGTCATAGGTTATACGTTATACGTTATACGTTATACGTTATACGTTATACGTTTTACGTTATACGTTATTCGTTATTCGTTATACGTTATACGTTATACGTTATACGTTATACGTAATACGTTATACGTTATACGTTGTACGTTATACGTTATACGTTATACGTTATACGTTATACGTTATACGGTATACGTTATACGTTATACGTTATACGTTATACATTTTACGATATACGTTATACGTTATACGTTCTACGTTTTACGATATACGTTGTACGTTATACGTTATACGTTATACGTTATGCGTTATACATTTTACGTTATTCGTTATACGTCATACGTTATACGTTATACGTTATTCTTTACACGTTATACGTTATACGTTATTCTTTATACGTCGTACGTTATACATTTTACGATATACGTTATACGTTATACGTTATACGTTATACGGTATACGTTATACGTTATACGTTATGCGTTATACGTTATAAGTTATACGTTATACGTTATACGTTATACGTTATACGTTATACGTTATACATTTTACGATATACGTTATACGTTATACGTTCTACGTTTTACGATATACGTTATACGTTATACGTTATACGTTATACGTTATACGTTATACGTTATACGTAATACGTTATACGTTATACGTTATACGTTATACGTTATACGTTATACGTTATACGTTATACGTTATACGTTATACGTTTTACGTTATTCGTTATACGTTATTCGTTATACGTTATACGCTGTACGTTATACGTTATACGTAATACGTTATACGTTATACGTTATACGATATACGTTATACGTTATACGTTGTACGTTATACGTTATACGTTATACGTTATACGTTATACGTTATACGTTATACGTTATACGTTATACGTTATACGTTATAGGTTGTACGTTATACGTCATAGGTTATACGTTATACGTTATACGTTATACGTTATACGTTATACGTTTTACGTTATACGTTATTCGTTATACATTATACGTTATACGTTATACGTTATACGTTATACGTTATACGTTATACGTTATACGTTATACGTTATACGTTATACGTTTTACGTTATTCGTTATACGTTATACGTTATACGTTATACGTTATACGTTATACGTTATACGTTATACGTTATACGAAATACGTTATACGTTATACGTTATACGTTATACGTTATACGTTATTCTTTATACGTTATACGTTATACGTTATTCTTTATACGTCATACGTTATACATTTTACGATATACGTTATACGTTATACGTTATACGTTATACGGTATACGTTATACGTTATACGTTATACGTTATACGTTATACGTTATACGTTATACGTTATACGTTATACGTTTTACGATATACGTTATACGTTATACGTTCTACGTTTTACGATATACGTTATACGTTATACGTTATACATTATACGTAATACGTTATACGTTATACGTTATACGTTATACGTTATACGTTATACGTTTTACGTTATACGTTATACGTTATACGTTATACGTTATACGTTTTACGTTATTCGTTATACGTTATACGTTATATGTTATACGTTATACGTTATACGTTATACGTTATACGTTATACGTTATACGTTATACGTTATACGTTATACGTTATACGTTATACGTTATACGTTATACGTTATACGTTATACGTTATACGTTATACGTTATACGTTATACGTTATACGTTATACGTTATACGTTATACGTTATACGTTATACGTTATACGTTATACGTTATACGTTATACGTTATACGTTATACGTTCTACGTTATACGTTATACGTTATACGTTATACGTTATACGTAATACGTTATACGTTATACGTTATACGTTATACGTTATACGTTATACGTTATACGTTATACGTTATACGTTATACGTTATACGGTATACGTTATACGTTATACGTTATACGTTATACGTTATACGTTATACGTTATACGTTATACGTTATACGTTATACGTTATACGTTATACGGTATACGTTATACGTTATACGTTATACGTTATACGTTATACGTTATACGTTATACGTTATACGTTATACGTTATACGTTATACGTTATACGTTATACGTTATACGTTATACGTTATACGGTATACGTTATACGTTATACGTTATACGTTATACGTTATACGTTCTACGTTATACGTTATACGTTATACGTTATACGTTATACGTTATACGTTATACGTTATACGTTATACGTTATACGTTATACGTTATACGTTCTACGTTCTACGTTATACGATATATGTTATACGTTATACGTTATACGTTATACGTTATACGTTATACGTTATACGTTATACGTTATACGTTATACGTTATACGTTATACGGTATACGTTATACGTTATACGTTATACGTTATACATTTTACGATATACGTTATACGTTATACGTTCTACGTTTTACGATATACGTTATACGTTATACGTTATACGTTATACGTTATGCGTTATACATTTTACGTTATTCGTTATACGTCATACGTTATACGTTATACGTTATTCTTTACACGTTATACGTTATACGTTATTCTTTATACGTCGTACGTTATACATTTTACGATATACGTTATACGTTATACGTTATACGTTATACGGTATACGTTATACGTTATACGTTATACGTTATACGTTATAAGTTATACGTTATACGTTATACGTTATACGTTATACGTTATACGTTATACATTTTACGATATACGTTATACGTTATACGTTCTACGTTTTACGATATACGTTATACGTTATACGTTATACGTTATACGTTATACGTTATACGTTATACGTAATACGTTATACGTTATACGTTATACGTTATACGTTATACGTTATACGTTATACGTTATACGTTATACGTTATACGTTTTACGTTATTCGTTATACGTTATTCGTTATACGTTATACGCTGTACGTTATACGTTATACGTTATACGTTATACGTTATACGGTATACGTTATACGTTATACGTTATACGTTATACGTTATACGTTCTACGTTATACGTTATACGTTATACGTTATACGTTATACGTTATACGTTATACGTTATACGTTATACGTTATACGTTATACGTTATACGTTCTACGTTCTACGTTATACGATATATGTTATACGTTATACGTTATACGTTATACGTTATACGTTATACGTTATACGTTATACGTTATACGTTATACGTTATACGTTATACGGTATACGTTATACGTTATACGTTATACGTTATACATTTTACGATATACGTTATACGTTATACGTTCTACGTTTTACGATATACGTTATACGTTATACGTTATACGTTATACGTTATGCGTTATACATTTTACGTTATTCGTTATACGTCATACGTTATACGTTATACGTTATTCTTTACACGTTATACGTTATACGTTATTCTTTATACGTCGTACGTTATACGTTATACGTTATACGTTATACGTTTTACGTTATACGTTATACGTTATACGTTATACGTTATACGTTTTACGTTATTCGTTATACGTTATACGTTATATGTTATACGTTATACGTTATACGTTATACGTTATACGTTATACGTTATACGTTATACGTTATACGTTATACGTTATACGTTATACGTTATACGTTATACGTTATACGTTATACGTTATACGTTATACGTTATACGTTATACGTTATACGTTATACGTTATACGTTATACGTTATACGTTATACGTTATACGTTATACGTTATACGTTATACGTTATACGTTATACGTTATACGTTATACGTTCTACGTTATACGTTATACGTTATACGTTATACGTTATACGTAATACGTTATACGTTATACGTTATACGTTATACGTTATACGTTATACGTTATACGTTATACGTTATACGTTATACGTTATACGGTATACGTTATACGTTATACGTTATACGTTATACGTTATACGTTATACGTTATACGTTATACGTTATACGTTATACGTTATACGTTATACGGTATACGTTATACGTTATACGTTATACGTTATACGTTATACGTTATACGTTATACGTTATACGTTATACGTTATACGTTATACGTTATACGTTATACGTTATACGTTATACGTTATACGGTATACGTTATACGTTATACGTTATACGTTATACGTTATACGTTCTACGTTATACGTTATACGTTATACGTTATACGTTATACGTTATACGTTATACGTTATACGTTATACGTTATACGTTATACGTTATACGTTATACGTTCTACGTTCTACGTTATACGATATATGTTATACGTTATACGTTATACGTTATACGTTATACGTTATACGTTATACGTTATACGTTATACGTTATACGTTATACGTTATACGGTATACGTTATACGTTATACGTTATACGTTATACATTTTACGATATACGTTATACGTTATACGTTCTACGTTTTACGATATACGTTATACGTTATACGTTATACGTTATACGTTATGCGTTATACATTTTACGTTATTCGTTATACGTCATACGTTATACGTTATACGTTATTCTTTACACGTTATACGTTATACGTTATTCTTTATACGTCGTACGTTATACATTTTACGATATACGTTATACGTTATACGTTATACGTTATACGGTATACGTTATACGTTATACGTTATACGTTATACGTTATAAGTTATACGTTATACGTTATACGTTATACGTTATACGTTATACGTTATACATTTTACGATATACGTTATACGTTATACGTTCTACGTTTTACGATATACGTTATACGTTATACGTTATACGTTATACGTTATACGTTATACGTTATACGTAATACGTTATACGTTATACGTTATACGTTATACGTTATACGTTATACGTTATACGTTATACGTTATACGTTATACGTTTTACGTTATTCGTTATACGTTATTCGTTATACGTTATACGCTGTACGTTATACGTTATACGTTATACGTTATACGTTATACGGTATACGTTATACGTTATACGTTATACGTTATACGTTATACGTTCTACGTTATACGTTATACGTTATACGTTATACGTTATACGTTATACGTTATACGTTATACGTTATACGTTATACGTTATACGTTATACGTTCTACGTTCTACGTTATACGATATATGTTATACGTTATACGTTATACGTTATACGTTATACGTTATACGTTATACGTTATACGTTATACGTTATACGTTATACGTTATACGGTATACGTTATACGTTATACGTTATACGTTATACATTTTACGATATACGTTATACGTTATACGTTCTACGTTTTACGATATACGTTATACGTTATACGTTATACGTTATACGTTATGCGTTATACATTTTACGTTATTCGTTATACGTCATACGTTATACGTTATACGTTATTCTTTACACGTTATACGTTATACGTTATTCTTTATACGTCGTACGTTATACATTTTACGATATACGTTATACGTTATACGTTATACGTTATACGGTATACGTTATACGTTATACGTTATACGTTATACGTTATAAGTTATACGTTATACGTTATACGTTATACGTTATACGTTATACGTTATACATTTTACGATATACGTTATACGTTATACGTTCTACGTTTTACGATATACGTTATACGTTATACGTTATACGTTATACGTTATACGTTATACGTTATACGTAATACGTTATACGTTATACGTTATACGTTATACGTTATACGTTATACGTTATACGTTATACGTTATACGTTATACGTTTTACGTTATTCGTTATACGTTATTCGTTATACGTTATACGCTGTACGTTATACGTTATACGTAATACGTTATACGTTATACGTTATACGATATACGTTATACGTTATACGTTGTACGTTATACGTTATACGTTATACGTTATACGTTATACGTTATACGTTATACGTTATACGTTATACGTTATACGTTATAGGTTGTACGTTATACGTCATAGGTTATACGTTATACGTTATACGTTATACGTTATACGTTTTACGTTATACGTTATTCGTTATACATTATACGTTATACGTTATACGTTATACGTTATACGTTATACGTTATACGTTATACGTTATACGTTATACGTTATACGTTTTACGTTATTCGTTATACGTTATACGTTATACGTTATACGTTATACGTTATACGTTATACGTTATACGTTATACGAAATACGTTATACGTTATACGTTATACGTTATACGTTATACGTTATTCTTTATACGTTATACGTTATACGTTATTCTTTATACGTCATACGTTATACATTTTACGATATACGTTATACGTTATACGTTATACGTTATACGGTATACGTTATACGTTATACGTTATACGTTATACGTTATACGTTATACGTTATACGTTATACGTTATACGTTTTACGATATACGTTATACGTTATACGTTCTACGTTTTACGATATACGTTATACGTTATACGTTATACATTATACGTAATACGTTATACGTTATACGTTATACGTTATACGTTATACGTTATACGTTTTACGTTATACGTTATACGTTATACGTTATACGTTATACGTTTTACGTTATTCGTTATACGTTATACGTTATATGTTATACGTTATACGTTATACGTTATACGTTATACGTTATACGTTATACGTTATACGTTATACGTTATACGTTATACGTTATACGTTATACGTTATACGTTATACGTTATACGTTATACGTTATACGTTATACGTTATACGTTATACGTTATACGTTATACGTTATACGTTATACGTTATACGTTATACGTTATACGTTATACGTTCTACGTTATACGTTATACGTTATACGTTATACGTTATACGTTATACGTTATACGTTATACGTTATACGTTATACGTTATACGTTATACGTTATACGTTATACGTTATACGTTATACGTTATACGGTATACGTTATACGTTATACGTTATACGTTATACGTTATACGTTATACGTTATACGTTATACGTTATACGTTATACGTTATACGTTATACGTTATACGTTATACGTTATACGTTATACGGTATACGTTATACGTTATACGTTATACGTTATACGTTATACGTTATACGTTATACGTTATACGGTATACGTTATACGTTTTACGTTATTCGTTATACGTTATACGTTATACGTTATACGTTATACGTTATACGTAATATGTAATGCGTCATACGTTTTACGTTATTCGTTATACGTTATACGTTATACGTTATACGTTATACGTTATACGTTATACGTTATACGTTATACGTTCTACGTTCTACGTTATAAGATATATGTTATACGTTATTCGTTATACGTTCTTCGTTACACGTTATACGTTATACGTTATGCGTTATACGTTTTACGTTATTCGTTATACGTCATACGTTATACGTTATACGTTATTCTTTATACGTTATACGTTATACGTTATTCTTTATACGTCATACGTTATACATTTTACGATATACGTTATACGTTATACGTTATACGTTATACGTTATACGGTATACGTTATACGTTATACGTTATACGTTATACGTTATACGTTATACGTTATACGTTATACGTTATACGTTTTACGATATACGTTATACGTTATACGTTCTACGTTTTACGATATACGTTATACGTTATACGTTATACGTTATACGTTATACGTTATACGTTATACGTTATACGTTATACGTTATACGTTATACGTTATACGTTATACGTTATACGTTATACGTTATACGTTTTACGTTATTCGTTATACGTTATACGTTATACGTTATACGTTATACGTTATACGTTATAGGTTATACGTTATACGTTATACGTTATACGTTATACGTTATACGTTATACGTTATACGTTATACGTTATACGTTATACGTTATACGTTATACGTTATACGTTATACGTTATACGTTATACGTTATACGTTATACGTTATACGTTATACGTTATACGTTATACGTTATACGTTATACGTTATACGTTATACGTAATATGTAACGCGTCATACGTTTTACGTTATTCGTTATACGTTATACGTTATACGTTATACGTTATACGTTATACGTTATACGTTATACGTTATACGTTATACGTTATACGTTATACGTTATACGTTATACGTTATACGTTATACGTTATACGTTATACGATATATGTTATACGTTATTCGTTATACGTTCTTCGTTACACGTTATACGTTATACGTTATGCGTTATACGTTTTACGTTATTCGTTATACGTCATAGGTTATACGTTATACGTTATACGTTATACGTTATACGTTTTACGTTATACGTTATTCGTTATTCGTTATACGGTATACGTTATACGTTATACGTTATACGTAATACGTTATACGTTATACGTTGTACGTTATACGTTATACGTTATACGTTATACGTTATACGTTATACGGTATACGTTATACGTTACACGTTATACGTTATACGTTATACGTTATACGTTATACGTTATACGTTATACGTTATACGTTATACGTTATACGTTATACGTTATACGTTATACGTTATACGTCATAGGTTATACGTTATACGTTATACGTTATACGTTATACGTTATACGTTATACGTTATACGTTATACGTTATACGTTATACGTTATACGTTATACGTTGTACGTTATACGTTGTACGTTATACGTTGTACGTTATACGTTATACGTTGTACGTTATACGTTGTACGTTATACGTTATACGTTATACGTTATACGTTATACGTTATACGTTATACGTTGTACGTTATACGTTGTACGTTATACGTTGTACGTTATACGTTATACGTTATACGTTATACGTTATACGTTATACGTTATACGTTATACGTTATACGTTATACGTTATACGTTCTACGTTATACGTTGTACGTTATACGTTGTACGTTATACGTTGTACGTTATACGTTATACGTTGTACGTTATACGTTGTACGTTATACGTTATACGTTATACGTTATACGTTATACGTTATACGTTATACGTTATACGTTATACGTTATACGTTATACGTTATACGTTATACGTTATTCTTTATACGTTATACGTTATACGTTATTCTTTATAAGTCATACGTTATACATTTTACGATATACGTTATACGTTATACGTTATACGTTATACGGTATACGTTATACGTTATACGTTATACGTTATACGTTATACGTTATACGTTATACGTTATACGTTATACGTTATACGTTATACGTTTTACGATATACGTCATACGTTATACGTTCTACGTTTTACGATATACGTTATACGTTATACGTTATACGTTATACGTTATACGTTATACGTTATACGTTATACGTTATACGTTATACGTTATACGTTATACGTTATACGTTATACGTTATACGTTATACGTTATACGTTATACGTTCTACGTTATACGTTATACGTTATACGTTATACGTTATACGTTATACGTTATACGTTATACGTTATACGTTATACGTTATACGTTCTACGTTCTACGTTATGCGATATATGTTATACGTTATACGTTATACGTTATACGTTATACGTTCTACGTTCTACGTTATACGATATATGTTATACGTTATACGTTATACGTTATACGTTTTACGTTATACGTTATTTGTTATACGTTATACGTTATACGTTATACGTTATCGGTTATACGTTATACGTTATACGTTATACGTTCTACGTTATACGTTATACGTTATACGTTATACGTTATACGTAATACGTTATACGTTATACGTTATACGTTATACGTTATACGTTATACGTTATACGTTATACGTTATACGTTATACGTTATACGTTATACGTTATACGTTATACGTTATACGTTATACGTTATACGTTATACGGTATACGTTATACGTTATACGTTATACGTTATACGTTATACTTTATACGTTATACGTTATACGTTATACGTTATACGTTATACGTTATACGTTATACGTTATACGTTATACATTTTACGATATACGTTATACGTTATACGTTATACGTTATACGTAATACGTTATACGTTATACGTTATACGTTATACGTTATACGTTATACGTTATACGTTATACGTTATACGTTATACGTTATACGGTATACGTTATACGTTTTACGTTATTCGTTATACGTTATACGTTATACGTTATACGTTATACGTTATACGTTATACGTAATATGTAATGCGTCATACGTTTTACGTTATTCGTTATACGTTATACGTTATACGTTATACGTTATACGTTATACGTTATACGTTATACGTTATACGTTCTACGTTCTACGTTATACGACATATGTTATACGTTATTCGTTATACGTTCTTCGTTACACGTTATACGTTATACGTTATGCGTTATACATTTTACGTTATTCGTTATACGTCATACGTTATACGTTATACGTTATTCTTTACACGTTATACGTTATACGTTATTCTTTATACGTCGTACGTTATACATTTTACGATATACGTTATACGTTATACGTTATACGTTATACGGCATACGTTATACGTTATACGTTATACGTTATACGTTATACGTTATACGTTATACGTTATACGTTATACGTTATACGTTATACGTTATACGTTATACATTTTACGATATACGTTATACGTTATACGTTCTACGTTTTACGATATACGTTATACGTTATACGTTATACGTTATACGTTATACGTTATACGTTATACGTAATACGTTATACGTTATACGTTATACGTTATACGTTATACGTTATACGTTATACGTTATACGTTATACGTTATACGTTATACGTTATACGTTATACGTTATACGTTATACGTTATACGTTATACGTTATTCTTTATACGTTATACGTTATACGTTATTCTTTATACGTCATACGTTATACATTTTACGATATACGTTATACGTTATACGTTATACGTTATACGGTATACGTTATACGTTATACGTTATACGTTATACGTTATACGTTATACGTTATACGTTATACGTTATACGTTATACGTTATACGTTATACGTTTTACGATATACGTTATACGTTATACGTTCTACGTTTTACGATATACGTTATACGTTATACGTTATACATTATACGTAATACGTTATACGTTATACGTTATACGTTATACGTTATACGTTATACGTTTTACGTTATACGTTATACGTTATACGTTATACGTTATACGTTTTACGTTATTCGTTATACGTTATACGTTATATGTTATACGTTATACGTTATACGTTATACGTTATACGTTATACGTTATACGTTATACGTTATACGTTATACGTTATACGTTATACGTTATACGTTATACGTTATACGTTATACGTTATACGTTATACGTTATACGTTATACGTTATACGTTATACGTTATACGTTATACGTTATACGTTATACGTTATACGTTATACGTTATACGTTATACGTTATACGTTATACGTTATACGTTATACGATCTACGTTATACGTTATACGTTATACGTTATACGTTATACGTTATACGTTATACGTTATACGTTATACGTTATACGTTATACGTTATACGTTCTACGTTCTACGTTATGCGATATATGTTATACGTTATACGTTATACGTTATACGTTATACGTTCTACGTTCTACGTTATACGATATATGTTATACGTTATACGTTATACGTTATACGTTTTACGTTATACGTTATTCGTTATACGTTATACGTTATACGTTATACGTTATCGGTTATACGTTATACGTTATACGTTATACGTTCTACGTTATACGT
The DNA here is from genome assembly GCF_051014685.1 of Ptiloglossa arizonensis. Lineage (NCBI taxonomy): Eukaryota > Metazoa > Arthropoda > Insecta > Hymenoptera > Colletidae > Ptiloglossa > Ptiloglossa arizonensis. The sequence continues at coordinate 43,694 of NW_027479149.1, read as the reverse complement.
TATACGTTATACGTTATACGTTATACGTAATACGTTATACGTTATACGTTATACGTTATACGTTATACGTTATACGTTATACGTTATACGTTATACGTTATACGTTATACGGTATACGTTATACGTTATACGTTATACGTTATACGTTATACGTTATACGTTATACGTTATACGGTATACGTTATACGTTTTACGTTATTCGTTATACGTTATACGTTATACGTTATACGTTATACGTTATACGTAATATGTAATGCGTCATACGTTTTACGTTATTCGTTATACGTTATACGTTATACGTTATACGTTATACGTTATACGTTATACGTTATACGTTATACGTTCTACGTTCTACGTTATAAGATATATGTTATACGTTATTCGTTATACGTTCTTCGTTACACGTTATACGTTATACGTTATGCGTTATACGTTTTACGTTATTCGTTATACGTCATACGTTATACGTTATACGTTATTCTTTATACGTTATACGTTATACGTTATTCTTTATACGTCATACGTTATACATTTTACGATATACGTTATACGTTATACGTTATACGTTATACGTTATACGGTATACGTTATACGTTATACGTTATACGTTATACGTTATACGTTATACGTTATACGTTATACGTTATACGTTTTACGATATACGTTATACGTTATACGTTCTACGTTTTACGATATACGTTATACGTTATACGTTATACGTTATACGTTATACGTTATACGTTATACGTTATACGTTATACGTTATACGTTATACGTTATACGTTATACGTTATACGTTATACGTTATACGTTATACGTTTTACGTTATTCGTTATACGTTATACGTTATACGTTATACGTTATACGTTATACGTTATACGTTATACGTTATACGTTATACGTTATACGTTATACGTTATACGTTATACGTTATACGTTATACGTTATACGTTATACGTTATACGTTATACGTTATACGTTATACGTTATACGTTATACGTTATACGTTATACGTTATACGTTATACGTTATACGTTATACGTTATACGTTATACGTTATACGTTATACGTTATACGTTATACGTTATACGTTATACGTTATACGTTATACGTTATACGTTATACGTTCTACGTTATACGTTATACGTTATACGTTATACGTTATACGTTATACGTTATACGTTATACGTTATACGTTATACGTTCTACGTTCTACGTTATACGATATATGTTATACGTTATACGTTATACGTTATACGTTATACGTTATACGTTATACGTTATACGTTCTACGTTCTACGTTATACGATATATGTTATACGTTATACGTTATACGTTATACGTTATACGTTATACGTTATACGATATATGTTATACGTTATTCGTTATACGTTCTTCGTTACACGTTATACGTTATACGTTATACGTTATACGTTATACGTTATACGTTATACGTTATACGTAATATGTAACGCGTCATACGTTTTACGTTATTCGTTATACGTTATACGTTATACGTTATACGTTATACGTTATACGTTATACGTTATACGTTATACGTTATACGTTATACGTTATACGTTATACGTTATACGTTATACGTTATACGTTATACGTTATACGATATATGTTATACGTTATTCGTTATACGTTCTTCGTTACACGTTATACGTTATACGTTATGCGTTATACGTTTTACGTTATTCGTTATACGTCATAGGTTATACGTTATACGTTATACGTTATACGTTATACGTTATACGTTTTACGTTATACGTTATTCGTTATTCGTTATACGTTATACGTTATACGTTATACGTTATACGTAATACGTTATACGTTATACGTTGTACGTTATACGTTATACGTTATACGTTATACGTTATACGTTATACGGTATACGTTATACGTTATACGTTATACGTTATACATTTTACGATATACGTTATACGTTATACGTTCTACGTTTTACGATATACGTTATACGTTATACGTTATACGTTATACGTTATGCGTTATACATTTTACGTTATTCGTTATACGTCATACGTTATACGTTATACGTTATTCTTTACACGTTATACGTTATACGTTATTCTTTATACGTCGTACGTTATACATTTTACGATATACGTTATACGTTATACGTTATACGTTATACGGTATACGTTATACGTTATACGTTATACGTTATACGTTATAAGTTATACGTTATACGTTATACGTTATACGTTATACGTTATACGTTATACATTTTACGATATACGTTATACGTTATACGTTCTACGTTTTACGATATACGTTATACGTTATACGTTATACGTTATACGTTATACGTTATACGTTATACGTAATACGTTATACGTTATACGTTATACGTTATACGTTATACGTTATACGTTATACGTTATACGTTATACGTTATACGTTATACGTTTTACGTTATTCGTTATACGTTATTCGTTATACGTTATACGCTGTACGTTATACGTTATACGTAATACGTTATACGTTATACGTTATACGATATACGTTATACGTTATACGTTGTACGTTATACGTTATACGTTATACGTTATACGTTATACGTTATACGTTATACGTTATACGTTATACGTTATACGTTATAGGTTGTACGTTATACGTCATAGGTTATACGTTATACGTTATACGTTATACGTTATACGTTTTACGTTATACGTTATTCGTTATACATTATACGTTATACGTTATACGTTATACGTTATACGTTATACGTTATACGTTATACGTTATACGTTATACGTTATACGTTTTACGTTATTCGTTATACGTTATACGTTATACGTTATACGTTATACGTTATACGTTATACGTTATACGTTATACGAAATACGTTATACGTTATACGTTATACGTTATACGTTATACGTTATTCTTTATACGTTATACGTTATACGTTATTCTTTATACGTCATACGTTATACATTTTACGATATACGTTATACGTTATACGTTATACGTTATACGGTATACGTTATACGTTATACGTTATACGTTATACGTTATACGTTATACGTTATACGTTATACGTTATACGTTTTACGATATACGTTATACGTTATACGTTCTACGTTTTACGATATACGTTATACGTTATACGTTATACATTATACGTAATACGTTATACGTTATACGTTATACGTTATACGTTATACGTTATACGTTTTACGTTATACGTTATACGTTAAACGTTATACGTTATACGTTTTACGTTATTCGTTATACGTTATACGTTATATGTTATACGTTATACGTTATACGTTATACGTTATACGTTATACGTTATACGTTATACGTTATACGTTATACGTTATACGTTATACGTTATACGTTATACGTTATACGTTATACGTTATACGTTATACGTTATACGTTATACGTTATACGTTATACGTTATACGTTATACGTTATACGTTATACGTTATACGTTATACGTTATACGTTATACGTTATACGTTCTACGTTATACGTTATACGTTATACGTTATACGTTATACGTAATACGTTATACGTTATACGTTATACGTTATACGTTATACGTTATACGTTATACGTTATACGTTATACGTTATACGTTATACGGTATACGTTATACGTTATACGTTATACGTTATACGTTATACGTTATACGTTATACGTTATACGTTATACGTTATACGTTATACGTTATACGTTATACGTTATACGTTATACGTTATACGGTATACGTTATACGTTATACGTTATACGTTATACGTTATACGTTATACGTTATACGTTATACGGTATACGTTATACGTTTTACGTTATTCGTTATACGTTATACGTTATACGTTATACGTTATACGTTATACGTAATATGTAATGCGTCATACGTTTTACGTTATTCGTTATACGTTATACGTTATACGTTATACGTTATACGTTATACGTTATACGTTATACGTTATACGTTCTACGTTCTACGTTATAAGATATATGTTATACGTTATTCGTTATACGTTCTTCGTTACACGTTATACGTTATACGTTATGCGTTATACGTTTTACGTTATTCGTTATACGTCATACGTTATACGTTATACGTTATTCTTTATACGTTATACGTTATACGTTATTCTTTATACGTCATACGTTATACATTTTACGATATACGTTATACGTTATACGTTATACGTTATACGTTATACGGTATACGTTATACGTTATACGTTATACGTTATACGTTATACGTTATACGTTATACGTTATACGTTATACGTTTTACGATATACGTTATACGTTATACGTTCTACGTTTTACGATATACGTTATACGTTATACGTTATACGTTATACGTTATACGTTATACGTTATACGTTATACGTTATACGTTATACGTTATACGTTATACGTTATACGTTATACGTTATACGTTATACGTTATACGTTATACGTTTTACGTTATTCGTTATACGTTATACGTTATACGTTATACGTTATACGTTATACGTTATACGTTATAGGTTATACGTTATACGTTATACGTTATACGTTATACGTTATACGTTATACGTTATACGTTATACGTTATACGTTATACGTTATACGTTATACGTTATACGTTATACGTTATACGTTATACGTTATACGTTATACGTTATACGTTATACGTTATACGTTATACGTTATACGTTATACGTTATACGTTATACGTTATACGTTATACGTTATACGTTATACGTTATACGTTATACGTTATACGTTATACGTTCTACGTTATACGTTATACGTTATACGTTATACGTTATACGTTATACGTTATACGTTATACGTTATACGTTATACGTTATACGTTATACGTTCTACGTTCTACGTTATACGATATATGTTATACGTTATACGTTATACGTTATACGTTATACGTTATACGTTATACGTTCTACGTTCTACGTTATACGATATATGTTATACGTTATACGTTATACGTTATACGTTATACGTTATACGTTATACGATATATGTTATACGTTATTCGTTATACGTTCTTCGTTACACGTTATACGTTATACGTTATACGTTATACGTTATACGTTATACGTTATACGTTATACGTTATACGTAATATGTAACGCGTCATACGTTTTACGTTATTCGTTATACGTTATACGTTATACGTTATACGTTATACGTTATACGTTATACGTTATACGTTATACGTTATACGTTATACGTTATACGTTATACGTTATACGTTATACGTTATACGTTATACGTTATACGATATATGTTATACGTTATTCGTTATACGTTCTTCGTTACACGTTATACGTTATACGTTATGCGTTATACGTTTTACGTTATTCGTTATACGTCATAGGTTATACGTTATACGTTATACGTTATACGTTATACGTTTTACGTTATACGTTATTCGTTATTCGTTAAACGTTATACGTTATACGTTATACGTTATACGTAATACGTTATACGTTATACGTTGTACGTTATACGTTATACGTTATACGTTATACGTTATACGTTATACGGTATACGTTATACGTTACACGTTATACGTTATACGTTATACGTTATACGTTATACGTTATACGTTATACGTTATACGTTATACGTTATACGTTATACGTTATACGTTATACGTTATACGTCATAGGTTATACGTTATACGTTATACGTTATACGTTATACGTTATACGTTATACGTTATACGTTATACGTTATACGTTATACGTTATACGTTATACGTTGTACGTTATACGTTGTACGTTATACGTTGTACGTTATACGTTGTACGTTATACGTTATACGTTGTACGTTATACGTTGTACGTTATACGTTATACGTTATACGTTATACGTTATACGTTATACGTTATACGTTGTACGTTATACGTTGTACGTTATACGTTGTACGTTATACGTTATACGTTATACGTTATACGTTATACGTTATACGTTATACGTTATACGTTATACGTTATACGTTATACGTTCTACGTTATACGTTGTACGTTATACGTTGTACGTTATACGTTGTACGTTATACGTTATACGTTGTACGTTATACGTTGTACGTTATACGTTATACGTTATACGTTATACGTTATACGTTATACGTTATACGTTATACGTTATACGTTATACGTTATACGTTATACGTTATACGTTATTCTTTATACGTTATACGTTATACGTTATTCTTTATAAGTCATACGTTATACATTTTACGATATACGTTATACGTTATACGTTATACGTTATACGGTATACGTTATACGTTATACGTTATACGTTATACGTTATACGTTATACGTTATACGTTATACGTTATACGTTATACGTTATACGTTTTACGATATACGTCATACGTTATACGTTCTACGTTTTACGATATACGTTATACGTTATACGTTATACGTTATACGTTATACGTTATACGTTATACGTTATACGTTATACGTTATACGTTATACGTTATACGTTATACGTTATACGTTATACGTTATACGTTATACGTTATACGTTATACGTTCTACGTTATACGTTATACGTTATACGTTATACGTTATACGTTATACGTTATACGTTATACGTTATACGTTATACGTTATACGTTCTACGTTCTACGTTATGCGATATATGTTATACGTTATACGTTATACGTTATACGTTATACGTTCTACGTTCTACGTTATACGATATATGTTATACGTTATACGTTATACGTTATACGTTTTACGTTATACGTTATTTGTTATACGTTATACGTTATACGTTATACGTTATCGGTTATACGTTATACGTTATACGTTATACGTTCTACGTTATACGTTATACGTTATACGTTATACGTTATACGTTATACGTTATACGTTATACGTTATACGTTATACGTTATACGTTATACGGTATACGTTATACGTTTTACGTTATTCGTTATACGTTATACGTTATACGTTATACGTTATACGTTATACGTAATATGTAATGCGTCATACGTTTTACGTTATTCGTTATACGTTATACGTTATACGTTATACGTTATACGTTATACGTTATACGTTATACGTTATACGTTATACGTTATACGTTATACGTTATACGTTCTACGTTATAAGATATATGTTATACGTTATTCGTTATACGTTCTTCGTTACACGTTATACGTTATACGTTATGCGTTATACGTTTTACGTTATTCGTTATACGTCATACGTTATACGTTATACGTTATTCTTTATACGTTATACGTTATACGTTATTCTTTATACGTCATACGTTATACATTTTACGATATACGTTATACGTTATACGGTATACGTTATACGTTATACGTTATACGTTATACGTTATACGTTATACGTTATACGTTATACGTTATACGTTATACGTTATACGTTATACGTTATACGTTATACGTTATACGTTATACGGTATACGTTATACGTTATACGTTATACGTTATACGTTATACGTTATACGTTATACGTTATACGGTATACGTTATACGTTTTACGTTATTCGTTATACGTTATACGTTATACGTTATACGTTATACGTTATACGTAATATGTAATGCGTCATACGTTTTACGTTATTCGTTATACGTTATACGTTATACGTTATACGTTATACGTTATACGTTATACGTTATACGTTATACGTTCTACGTTCTACGTTATAAGATATATGTTATACGTTATTCGTTATACGTTCTTCGTTACACGTTATACGTTATACGTTATGCGTTATACGTTTTACGTTATTCGTTATACGTCATACGTTATACGTTATACGTTATTCTTTATACGTTATACGTTATACGTTATTCTTTATACGTCATACGTTATACATTTTACGATATACGTTATACGTTATACGTTATACGTTATACGTTATACGGTATACGTTATACGTTATACGTTATACGTTATACGTTATACGTTATACGTTATACGTTATACGTTATACGTTTTACGATATACGTTATACGTTATACGTTCTACGTTTTACGATATACGTTATACGTTATACGTTATACGTTATACGTTATACGTTATACGTTATACGTTATACGTTATACGTTATACGTTATACGTTATACGTTATACGTTATACGTTATACGTTATACGTTATACGTTTTACGTTATTCGTTATACGTTATACGTTATACGTTATACGTTATACGTTATACGTTATACGTTATACGTTATACGTTATACGTTATACGTTATACGTTATACGTTATACGTTATACGTTATACGTTATACGTTATACGTTATACGTTATACGTTATACGTTATACGTTATACGTTATACGTTATACGTTATACGTTATACGTTATACGTTATACGTTATACGTTATACGTTATACGTTATACCTTATACGTTATACGTTATACGTTATACGTTATACGTTATACGTTATACGTTATACGTTATACGTTCTACGTTATACGTTATACGTTATACGATATATGTTATACGTTATTCGTTATACGTTCTTCGTTACACGTTATACGTTATACGTTATACGTTATACGTTATACGTTATACGTTATACGTTATACGTTATACGTAATATGTAACGCGTCATACGTTTTACGTTATTCGTTATACGTTATACGTTATACGTTATACGTTATACGTTATACGTTATACGTTATACGTTATACGTTATACGTTATACGTTATACGTTATACGTTATACGTTATACGTTATACGTTATACGTTATACGATATATGTTATACGTTATTCGTTATACGTTCTTCGTTACACGTTATACGTTATACGTTATGCGTTATACGTTTTACGTTATTCGTTATACGTCATAGGTTATACGTTATACGTTATACGTTATACGTTATACGTTTTACGTTATACGTTATTCGTTATTCGTTAAACGTTATACGTTATACGTTATACGTTATACGTAATACGTTATACGTTATACGTTGTACGTTATACGTTATACGTTATACGTTATACGTTATACGTTATACGGTATACGTTATACGTTACACGTTATACGTTATACGTTATACGTTATACGTTATACGTTATACGTTATACGTTATACGTTATACGTTATACGTTATACGTTATACGTTATACGTTATACGTCATAGGTTATACGTTATACGTTATACGTTATACGTTATACGTTATACGTTATACGTTATACGTTATACGTTATACGTTATACGTTATACGTTATACGTTGTACGTTATACGTTGTACGTTATACGTTGTACGTTATACGTTGTACGTTATACGTTATACGTTGTACGTTATACGTTGTACGTTATACGTTATACGTTATACGTTATACGTTATACGTTATACGTTATACGTTGTACGTTATACGTTGTACGTTATACGTTGTACGTTATACGTTATACGTTATACGTTATACGTTATACGTTATACGTTATACGTTATACGTTATACGTTATACGTTATACGTTCTACGTTATACGTTGTACGTTATACGTTGTACGTTATACGTTGTACGTTATACGTTATACGTTGTACGTTATACGTTGTACGTTATACGTTATACGTTATACGTTATACGTTATACGTTATACGTTATACGTTATACGTTATACGTTATACGTTATACGTTATACGTTATACGTTATTCTTTATACGTTATACGTTATACGTTATTCTTTATAAGTCATACGTTATACATTTTACGATATACGTTATACGTTATACGTTATACGTTATACGGTATACGTTATACGTTATACGTTATACGTTATACGTTATACGTTATACGTTATACGTTATACGTTATACGTTATACGTTATACGTTTTACGATATACGTCATACGTTATACGTTCTACGTTTTACGATATACGTTATACGTTATACGTTATACGTTATACGTTATACGTTATACGTTATACGTTATACGTTATACGTTATACGTTATACGTTATACGTTATACGTTATACGTTATACGTTATACGTTATACGTTATACGTTATACGTTCTACGTTATACGTTATACGTTATACGTTATACGTTATACGTTATACGTTATACGTTATACGTTATACGTTATACGTTATACGTTCTACGTTCTACGTTATGCGATATATGTTATACGTTATACGTTATACGTTATACGTTATACGTTCTACGTTCTACGTTATACGATATATGTTATACGTTATACGTTATACGTTATACGTTTTACGTTATACGTTATTTGTTATACGTTATACGTTATACGTTATACGTTATCGGTTATACGTTATACGTTATACGTTATACGTTCTACGTTATACGTTATACGTTATACGTTATACGTTATACGTTATACGTTATACGTTATACGTTATACGTTATACGTTATACGTTATACGGTATACGTTATACGTTTTACGTTATTCGTTATACGTTATACGTTATACGTTATACGTTATACGTTATACGTAATATGTAATGCGTCATACGTTTTACGTTATTCGTTATACGTTATACGTTATACGTTATACGTTATACGTTATACGTTATACGTTATACGTTATACGTTATACGTTATACGTTATACGTTATACGTTCTACGTTATAAGATATATGTTATACGTTATTCGTTATACGTTCTTCGTTACACGTTATACGTTATACGTTATGCGTTATACGTTTTACGTTATTCGTTATACGTCATACGTTATACGTTATACGTTATTCTTTATACGTTATACGTTATACGTTATTCTTTATACGTCATACGTTATACATTTTACGATATACGTTATACGTTATACGGTATACGTTATACGTTATACGTTATACGTTATACGTTATACGTTATACGTTATACGTTATACGTTATACGTTATACGTTATACGTTATACGTTATACGTTATACGTTATACGTTATACGGTATACGTTATACGTTATACGTTATACGTTATACGTTATACGTTATACGTTATACGTTATACGGTATACGTTATACGTTTTACGTTATTCGTTATACGTTATACGTTATACGTTATACGTTATACGTTATACGTAATATGTAATGCGTCATACGTTTTACGTTATTCGTTATACGTTATACGTTATACGTTATACGTTATACGTTATACGTTATACGTTATACGTTATACGTTCTACGTTCTACGTTATAAGATATATGTTATACGTTATTCGTTATACGTTCTTCGTTACACGTTATACGTTATACGTTATGCGTTATACGTTTTACGTTATTCGTTATACGTCATACGTTATACGTTATACGTTATTCTTTATACGTTATACGTTATACGTTATTCTTTATACGTCATACGTTATACATTTTACGATATACGTTATACGTTATACGTTATACGTTATACGTTATACGGTATACGTTATACGTTATACGTTATACGTTATACGTTATACGTTATACGTTATACGTTATACGTTATACGTTTTACGATATACGTTATACGTTATACGTTCTACGTTTTACGATATACGTTATACGTTATACGTTATACGTTATACGTTATACGTTATACGTTATACGTTATACGTTATACGTTATACGTTATACGTTATACGTTATACGTTATACGTTATACGTTATACGTTATACGTTTTACGTTATTCGTTATACGTTATACGTTATACGTTATACGTTATACGTTATACGTTATACGTTATACGTTATACGTTATACGTTATACGTTATACGTTATACGTTATACGTTATACGTTATACGTTATACGTTATACGTTATACGTTATACGTTATACGTTATACGTTATACGTTATACGTTATACGTTATACGTTATACGTTATACGTTATACGTTATACGTTATACGTTATACGTTATACGTTATACCTTATACGTTATACGTTATACGTTATACGTTATACGTTATACGTTATACGTTATACGTTATACGTTCTACGTTATACGTTATACGTTATACGTTATACGTTATACGTTATACGTTATACGTTATACGTTATACGTTATACGTTCTACGTTCTACGTTATACGATATATGTTATACGTTATACGTTATACGTTATACGTTATACGTTATACGTTATACGTTCTACGTTCAACGTTATACGATATATGTTATACGTTATACGTTATACGTTATACGTTATACGTTATACGTTATACGATATATGTTATACGTTATTCGTTATACGTTCTTCGTTACACGTTATACGTTATACGTTATACGTTATACGTTATACGTTATACGTTATACGTTATACGTAATATGTAACGCGTCATACGTTTTACGTTATTCGTTATACGTTATACGTTATACGTTATACGTTATACGTTATACGTTATACGTTATACGTTATACGTTATACGTTATACGTTATACGTTATACGTTATACGTTATACGTTATACGTTATACGTTATACGATATATGTTATACGTTATTCGTTATACGTTCTTCGTTACACGTTATACGTTATACGTTATGCGTTATACGTTTTACGTTATTCGTTATACGTCATAGGTTATACGTTATACGTTATACGTTATACGTTATACGTTTTACGTTATACGTTATTCGTTATTCGTTATACGTTATACGTTATACGTTATACGTTATACGTAATACGTTATACGTTATACGTTGTACGTTATACGTTATACGTTATACGTTATACGTTATACGTTATACGGTATACGTTATACGTTACACGTTATACGTTATACGTTATACGTTATACGTTATACGTTATACGTTATACGTTATACGTTATACGTTATACGTTATACGTTATACGTTATACGTTATACGTCATAGGTTATACGTTATACGTTATACGTTATACGTTATACGTTATACGTTATACGTTATACGTTATACGTTATACGTTATACGTTATACGTTATACGTTATACGTTGTACGTTATACGTTGTACGTTATACGTTGTACGTTATACGTTGTACGTTATACGTTATACGTTGTACGTTATACGTTGTACGTTATACGTTATACGTTATACGTTATACGTTATACGTTATACGTTATACGTTGTACGTTATACGTTGTACGTTATACGTTGTACGTTATACGTTATACGTTATACGTTATACGTTATACGTTATACGTTATACGTTATACGTTATACGTTATACGTTATACGTTCTACGTTATACGTTGTACGTTATACGTTGTACGTTATACGTTGTACGTTATACGTTATACGTTGTACGTTATACGTTGTACGTTATACGTTATACGTTATACGTTATACGTTATACGTTATACGTTATACGTTATACGTTATACGTTATACGTTATACGTTATACGTTATACGTTATTCTTTATACGTTATACGTTATACGTTATTCTTTATAAGTCATACGTTATACATTTTACGATATACGTTATACGTTATACGTTATACGTTATACGGTATACGTTATACGTTATACGTTATACGTTATACGTTATACGTTATACGTTATACGTTATACGTTATACGTTATACGTTATACGTTTTACGATATACGTCATACGTTATACGTTCTACGTTTTACGATATACGTTATACGTTATACGTTATACATTATACGTAATACGTTATACGTTATACGTTATACGTTATACGTTATACGTTATACGTTATACGTTATACGTTATACGTTATACGTTATACGTTATACGTTTTACGTTATTCGTTATACGTTATACGTTATATGTTATACGTTATACGTTATACGTTATACGTTATACGTTATACGTTATACGTTATACGTTATACGTTATACGTTATACGTTATACGTTATACGTTATACGTTATACGTTATACGTTATACGTTATACGTTATACGTTATACGTTATACGTTATACGTTATACGTTATACGTTATACGTTATACGTTATACGTTATACGTTATACGTTATACGTTCTACGTTATACGTTATACGTTATACGTTATACGTTATACGTTATACGTTATACGTTATACGTTATACGTTATACGTTATACGTTCTACGTTCTACGTTATGCGATATATGTTATACGTTATACGTTATACGTTATACGTTATACGTTCTACGTTCTACGTTATACGATATATGTTATACGTTATACGTTATACGTTATACGTTTTACGTTATACGTTATTTGTTATACGTTATACGTTATACGTTATACGTTATCGGTTATACGTTATACGTTATACGTTATACGTTCTACGTTATACGTTATACGTTATACGTTATACGTTATACGTAATACGTTATACGTTATACGTTATACGTTATACGTTATACGTTATACGTTATACGTTATACGTTATACGTTATACGGTATACGTTATACGTTATACGTTATACGTTTTACGTTATTCGTTATACGTTATACGTTATACGTTATACGTTATACGTTATACGTAATATGTAATGCGTCATACGTTTTACGTTATTCGTTATACGTTATACGTTATACGTTTTACGTTATACGTTATTTGTTATACGTTATACGTTATACGTTATACGTTATCGGTTATACGTTATACGTTATACGTTATACGTTCTACGTTATACGTTATACGTTATACGTTATACGTTATACGTAATACGTTATACGTTATACGTTATACGTTATACGTTATACGTTATACGTTATACGTTATACGTTATACGTTATACGTTATACGTTATACGGTATACGTTATACGTTTTACGTTATTCGTTATACGTTATACGTTATACGTTATACGTTATACGTTATACGTAATATGTAATGCGTCATACGTTTTACGTTATTCGTTATACGTTATACGTTATACGTTATACGTTATACGTTATACGTTATACGTTATACGTTATACGTTATACGTTATACGTTATACGTTCTACGTTATAAGATATATGTTATACGTTATTCGTTATACGTTCTTCGTTACACGTTATACGTTATACGTTATGCGTTATACGTTTTACGTTATTCGTTATACGTCATACGTTATACGTTATACGTTATTCTTTATACGTTATACGTTATACGTTATTCTTTTTACGTCATACGTTATACATTTTACGATATACGTTATACGTTATACGTTATACGTTATACGTTATACGGTATACGTTATACGTTATACGTTATACGTTATACGTTATACGTTATACGTTATACGTTATACGTTATACGTTTTACGATATACGTTATACGTTATACGTTCTACGTTTTACGATATACGTTATACGTTATACGTTATACGTTATACGTTATACGTTATACGTTATACGTTATACGTTGTACGTTATACGTTATTCGTTATTCGTTATACGTTATACGTTATACGTTATACGTTATACGTTATACGTTATACGTTATACGTTATACGTTATACGTTATACGTTATACGTTATACGTTATACGTTATACGTTATACGTTATACGGTATACGTTATACGTTATACGTTATACGTTATACGTTATACGTTATACGTTATACGTTATACGTTATACGTTATACGTTATACGTTATACGTTATACGTTATACGTTATACGTTATACGTTATACGTTATACGTCATAGGTTATACGTTATACGTTATATGTTATACGTTATACGTTTTACGTTATACGTTATTCGTTATACGTTATACGTTATACGTTATACGTTATACGTTATCGGTTATACGTTATACGTTATACGTTATACGTTCTACGTTATACGTTATACGTTATACGTTATACGTTATACGTAATACGTTATACGTTATACGTTATACGTTATACGTTATACGTTATACGTTATACGTTATACGTTATACGTTATACGGTATACGTTATACGTTATACGTTATACGTTATACGTTATACGTTATACGTTATACGTTATACGTTATACGTTATACGTTATACGTTATACGTTATACGTTATACGGTATACGTTATACGTTTTACGTTATTCGTTATACGTTATACGTTATACGTTATACGTTATACGTTATACGTAATATGTAATGCGTCATACGTTTTACGTTATTCGTTATACGTTATACGTTATACGTTATACGTTATACGTTATACGTTATACGTTATACGTTATACGTTCTACGTTCTACGTTATAAGATATATGTTATACGTTATTCGTTATACGTTCTTCGTTACACGTTATACGTTATACGTTATGCGTTATAGGTTATTCGTTATACGTTCTTCGTTACACGTTATACGTTATACGTTATGCGTTATACGTTTTACGTTATTCGTTATACGTCATACGTTATACGTTATACGTTATTCTTTATACGTTATACGTTATACGTTATTCTTTATACGTCATACGTTATACATTTTACGATATACGTTATACGTTATACGTTATACGTTATACGGTATACGTTATACGTTATACGGTATACGTTATACGTTATACGTTATACGTTATACGTTATACGTTATACGTTATACGTTATACGTTATACGTTATACGTTTTACGATATACGTTATACGTTATACGTTCTACGTTTTACGATATACGCTATACGTTATACGTTATACGTTATACGTTATACGTTATACGTTATACGTTATACGTTATACGTTATACGTTATACGTTATACGTTATACGTTATACGTTATACGTTATACGTTATACGTTATACGTTTTACGTTATTCGTTATACGTTATACGTTATACGTTATACGTTATACGTTATACGTTATACGTTATACGTTATACGTTATACGTTATACGTTATACGTTATACGTTATACGTTATACGTTATACGTTATACGTTATACGTTATACGTTATACGTTATACGTTATACGTTATACGTTATACGTTATACGTTATACGTTATACGTTATACGTGATACGTTATACTTTACATGTTATGCGTTATACGTTTTACGTTATTCGTTATACGTTCTTCGTTACACGTTATACGTTATAGGTTATACGTTATACGTTATACGTTATACGTTATACGTTATACGTTATACGTTATACGTCATACGTAGTATGTAACGCGTCATACGTTTTACGTTATTCGTTATACGTTATACGTTATACGTTATACGTTATACGTTATACGTTATACGTTATACGTTATACGTTATACGTTATACGTTATACGTTATACGTTATACGATATATGTTATACGTTATTCGTTATACGTTCTTCGTTACACGTTATACGTTATACGTTATGCGTTATACGTTTTACGTTATTCGTTATACGTCATACGTTATACGTTATTCTTTATACGTTATACGTTATACGTTATTCTTTATACGTCATACGTTATACGTTTTACGATATACGTTATACGTTATACGTTATACGTTATACGTTATACGTTATACGTTATACGTTATACGTTATACGTTATACGTAATATGTAACGCGTCATACGTTTTACGTTATTCGTTATACGTTATACGTTATACGTTATACGTTATACGTTATACGTTATACGGTATGCGTTATACGTTATACGTTATACGTTATACGTTATACGTTATACGTTATACGTTATACGTTATACGTTTTACGATATACGTTATACGTTATACGTTCTTCGTTTTACGATATACGTTATACGATATACGTTATACGTACTTCGTTACACGTTATACGTTAAACGTTATGCGTTATACGTTTTACGTTATTCGTTATACGTCATACGTTATACGTTATTCTTTATACGTTATACGTTATACGTTATTCTTTATACGTCATACGTTATACGTTTTACGATATACGTTATACGTTATACGTTTTACGATATACGTTATACGTTATACGTTCTTCGTTTTACGATATACGTTATACGATATACGTTATACGTTCTTCGTTACACGTTATACGATAAACGTTATGCGTTATACGTTTTACGTTATTCGTTTTACGTTATACGTTATACGTTATACGTTTTACGTTATACGTTATTCGTTATTCGTTATACGTTATACGTTATACGTTATACGTTATACGTAATACGTTATACGTTATACGTTATACGTTATACGTTATACGTTATACGTTATACGTTATACGTTATACGTTATACGGTATACGTTATACGTTATACGTTATACGTTATACGTTATACGTTATACGTTATACGTTATACGTTATACGGTATACGATATACGTTTTACGTTACTCGTTATACGTTATACGTTATACGTTATACGTTATACGTAATATGTAACGCGTCATACGTTTTACGTTATTCGTTATACGTTTTACGTTATACGTTATACGTTATACGTTATACGTTATACGTTATACGTTATACGTTATACGTTATACGATATATGTTATACGTTATTCGTTATACGTTCTTCGTTACACGTTATACGTTATACGTTATGCGTTATACGTTTTACGTTATTCGTTATACGTCATACGTTATACGTTATTCTTTATACGTTATACGTTATACGTTATTCTTTATACGTCATACGTTATACGTTTTACGATATACGTTATACGTTATACGTTATACGTTATACGGTATACGTTATACGTTATACGTTATACGTTATACGTTATACGTTATACGTTATACGTTATACGTTATACGTTTTACGATATACGTTATACGTTATACGTTCTACGTTTTACGATATACGTTATACGATATACGTTATACGTTCTTCGTTACACGTTTTACGTTAAACGTTATGCGTTATACGTTTTACGTTATTCGTTTTACGTTATACGTTATACGTTATTCTTTATACGTTATACGTTATACGTTATTCTTTATACGTCATACGTTATACGTTTTACGATATACGTTATACGTTATACGTTATACGTTATACGTTATACGTTATACGTTATACGTTATACGTTATACGTTATACGTTATACGTTATACGTTATACGTTATACGTTATACGTTATACGTTATACGTTATACGTTATACGTTATACGTTATACGTTATACGTTATACGTTTTACGATATACGTTATACGTTATACGCTCTACGTTCTACCTTATACATTATACGTTATACGTTATACGTTATACGTTATAAGTTATACGTTAGACGTTATACGTTATACGTTATACGTTATACGATATACGTTATACGTTATTCGTTATACGTTCTTCGTTACACGTTATACGTTATACGTTACGCGTTATACGTTTTACGTTATTCGTTATACGTTATACGTTATACGTTATACGTTATACGTTATACGTAATATGTAATGCGTCATACGTTTTACGTTATTCGTTATACCTTTTTCGTTACAAGTTATACGTTATATGTCATACGTTATAAGTTATACGTCATAAGTTATACGATACACGTTATACGTTATACGAAATATGTAATACGTAATACGCTTTACGTTATTCGTTATACGTTCTTCGTTACACGTTATACGTTATACGTTATGCGTTATACGTTTTACGTTATTCGTGATACGTTATACGTTATACGTTATACGTTATACGTTATACGTTATACGTTATACGTTATACGTTATACGTTATACGGTATACGTTATACGTTATTCTTGATACGTTATACGTTATACGTTATACGTTATACGTTATACATTATACGCTATACGTTATACGTTATACGTTATACGTTATACGTTATACGTTATACGTTATACGTTATACGTTATACGTTATACGTTATACGTTATACGTGATACGTTATACTTTACATGTTATGCGTTATACGTTTTACGTTATTCGTTATACGTTCTTCGTTACACGTTATACGTTATAGGTTATACGTTATACGTTATACGTTATACGTTATACGTTATACGTTATACGTTATACGTTATACGTTACACGTTATACGTTATACGTCATAGGTTATACGTTATACGTTATACGTTATACGTTATACGTTTTACGTTATACGTTATTCGTTATTCGTTATACGTTATACGTTATACGTTATACGTTATACGTAATACGTTATACGTTATACGTTATACGTTATACGTTATACGTTATACGTTATACGTTATACGTTATACGTTATACGTTATACGTTATACGTTATACGTTATACGTTTTACGATATACGTTATACGTTATACGTTCTACGTTTTACGATATACGTTATACGATATACGTTATACGTTCTTCGTTACACGTTATACGTTAAACGTTATGCGTTATACGTTTTACGTTATTCGTTTTACGTTATACGTTATACGTTATTCTTTATACGTTATACGTTATACGTTATTCTTTATACGTCATACGTTATACGTTTTACGATATACGTTATACGTTATACGTTATACGTTATACGTTATACGTTATACGTTATACGTTATACGTTATACGTTATACGTTATACGTTATACGTCATAGGTTATACGTTATACGTTATACGTTATACGTTATACGTTTTACGTTATACGTTATTCGTTATTCGTTATACGTTATACGTTATACGTTATACGTTATACGTAATACGTTATACGTTATACGTTATACGTTATACGTTATACGTTATACGTAATACGTTATACGTTATACGTTATACGGTATACGTTATACGTTATACGTTATACGTTATACGTTATACGTTATACGTTATACGTTATACGTTATACGTTATACGTTATACGTTTTACGTTACTCGTTATACGTTATACGTTATACGTTATACGTTATACGTTATACGTAATATGTAACGCGTCATACGTTTTACGTTATTCGTTATACGTTATACGTTATACGTTATACGTTATACGTTATACGTTATACGTTATACGTTATACGTTATACGTTATACGATATACGTTATACGTTATACGATATATGTTATACGTTATTCGTTATACGTTCTTCGTTACACGTTATACGTTATACGTTATGCGTTATACGTTTTACGTTATTCGTTATACGTCATACGTTATACGTTATTCTTTATACGTTATACGTTATACGTTATTCATTATACGTCATACGTTATACGTTTTACGATATACGTTATACGTTATACGTTATACGTTATACGGTATACGTTATACGTTATACGTTATACGTTATACGTTATACGATATACGTTATACGTTATACGTTATACGTTATACGTTATACGTTATACGTTTTACGATATACGTTATACGTTATACGTTCTACGTTTTACGATATACGTTATACGATATACGTTATACGTTCTTCGTTACACGTTTTACGTTAAACGTTATGCGTTATACGTTTTACGTTATTCGTTTTACGTTATACGTTATACGTTATTCTTTATACGTTATACGTTATACGTTATTCTTTATACGTCATACGTTATACGTTTTACGATATACGTTACACGTTATACGTTATACGTTATACGTTATACGGTATACGTTATACGTTATACGTTATACGTTTTACGTAATATGTAACGCGTCATACGTTTTACGTTATTCGTTATACGTTATGCGTTATACGTTATACGTTATACGTTATACGTTATACGTTATACGTTATACGTGATACGTTATACTTTACATGTTATGCGTTATACGTTTTACGTTATTCGTTATACGTTCTTCGTTACACGTTATACGTTATAGGTTATACGTTATACGTTTTACGATATACGTTATACGTTATACGTTTTACGATATACGTTATACGTTATACGTTCTTCGTTTTACGATATACGTTATACGATATACGTTATACGTTCTTCGTTACACGTTATACGTTAAACGTTATGCGTTATACGTTTTACGTTATTCGTTTTACGTTATACGTTATACGTTATACGTTTTACGTTATACGTTATTCGTTATTCGTTATACGTTATACGTTATACGTTATACGTTATACGTAATACGTTATACGTTATACGTTATACGTTATACGTTATACGTGATACGTTATACTTTACGTGTTATACGTTATACGTTATACGTTATACGTTATACGTTATACGTTATACGTTATACGTTATACGTTATACGTTATACGTTATACGTTATACGTTATACGTTATACGTTATACGTTATACGTTATACGTTATACGTTATACGTTATACGTTATACGTTATACGTTATACGTTATACGTTATACGTTATACGTTATACGTTATACGTTATACGTTATACGTTATACGTTATACGTTATACGTTATACGTTATACGTTATACGTTATACGTTATACGTTATACGTTATACGTTATACGTTATACGTTATACGTTATACGTTATACGTTATACGTTATACGTTATACGTTATACGTCATACGTAATATGTAACGCGTCATACGTTTTACGTTATTCGTTATACGTTATACGTTATACGTTATACGTTATACGTTATACGTTATACGTTATACGTTATACGTTATACGTTATACGTTATACGTTATACGATATATGTTATACGTTATTCGTTATACGTTCTTCGTTAAACGTTATACGTTATACGTTATGCGTTATACGTTTTACGTTATTCGTTATACGTCATACGTTATACGTTATTCTTTATACGTTATACGTTATACGTTATTCTTTATACGTCATACGTTATACGTTATACGGTATACGTTATACGTTATACGTTATACGTTATACGTTATACGTTATACGTTATACGTTATACGGTATACGATATACGTTTTACGTTACTCGTTATACGTTATACGTTATACGTTATACGTTATACGTTATACGTTATACGTTATACGTAATATGTAACGCGTCATACGTTTTACGTTATTCGTTATACGTTATACGTTATACGTTATACGTTATACGTTATACGTTATACGTTATACGGTATACGTTATACGTTATACGTTATACGTTATACGTTATACGTTATACGTTATACGTTATACGTTATACGTTTTACGATATACGTTGTACGTTATACGTTCTTCGTTTTACGATATACGTTATACGATATACGTTATACGTACTTCGTTACACGTTATACGTTAAACGTTATGCGTTATACGTTTTACGTTATTCGTTATACGTCATACGTTATACGTTATTCTTTATACGTTATACGTTATACGTTATTCTTTATACGTCATACGTTATACGTTTTACGATATACGTTATACGTTATACGTTTTACGATATACGTTATACGTTATACGTTCTTCGTTTTACGATATACGTTATACGATATACGTTATACGTTCTTCGTTACACGTTATACGTTAAACGTTATGCGTTATACGTTTTACGTTATTCGTTTTACGTTATACGTTATACGTTATACGTTATACGTTATACGTTATACGTTATACGTTATACGTTATACGTTATACGTTATACGTTATACGTTATACGTAATATGTAACGCGTCATACGTTTTACGTTATTCGTTATACGTTATACGTTATACGTTATACGTTATACGTTATACGTTATACGTTATACGGTATACGTTATACGTTATACGTTGTACGTTATACGTTATACGTTATACGTTATACGTTATACGTTATACGTTTTACGATATACGTTATACGTTATACGTTCTTCGTTTTACGATATACGTTATACGATATACGTTATACGTACTTCGTTACACGTTATACGTTAAACGTTATGCGTTATACGTTTTACGTTATTCGTTATACGTCATACGTTATACGTTATTCTTTATACGTTATACGTTATACGTTATTCTTTATACGTCATACGTTATACGTTATTCTTTATACGTTATACGTTATACGTTATTCTTTATACGTCATACGTTATACGTTTTACGATATACGTTATACGTTATACGTTTTACGATATACGTTATACGTTATACGTTCTTCGTTTTACGATATACGTTATACGATATACGTTATACGTTCTTCGTTACACGTTATACGTTAAACGTTATGCGTTATACGTTTTACGTTATTCGTTTTACGTTATACGTTATACGTCATACGTTTTACGTTATACGTTATTCGTTATTCGTTATACGTTATACGTTATACGTTATACGTTATACGTAATACGTTATACGTTATACGTTATACGTTATACGTTATACGTTATACGTTATACGTTATACGTTATACGTTATACGGTATACGTTATACGTTATACGTTATACGTTATACGTTATACGTTATACGTTATACGTTATACGGTATACGATATACGTTTTACGTTACTCGTTATACGTTATACGTTATACGTTATACGTTATACGTAATATGTAACGCGTCATACGTTTTACGTTATTCGTTATACGTTTTACGTTATACGTTATACGTTATACGTTATACGATATACGTTATACGTTATACGTTATACGTTATACGATATATGTTATACGTTCTTCGTTTTACGATATACGTTATACGATATACGTTATACGTACTTCGTTACACGTTATACGTTAAACGTTATGCGTTATACGTTTTACGTTATTCGTTATACGTTATACGTTATACGTTATACGTTATACGTTATACGTTATACGTTATACGTTATACGTTATACGTTATACGTTATACGTTATACGTTATACGTTATACGTTATACGTTATACGTTATACGTTATACGTTATACGTTATACGTTATACGTTATACGTTATACGTTATACGTTATACGTTATACGTTATACGTTATACGTTATACGTTATACGTTATACGTTATACGTTATACGTTATACGTTATACGTTATACGTTATACGTTATACGTTATACGTTATACGTTATACGTTATACGTTATACGTTATACGTTATACGTTATACGTTATACGTTATACGTTATACGTTATACGATATATGTTATACGTTATTCGTTATACGTTCTTCGTTACACGTTATACGTTATACGTTATGCGTTATACGTTTTACGTTATTCGTTATACGTCATACGTTATACGATATATGTTATACGTTCTTCGTTTTACGATATACGTTATACGATATACGTTATACGTACTTCGTTACACGTTATACGTTAAACGTTATGCGTTATACGTTATACGTTATACGTTATACGTTATACGTTATACGTTATACGTTATACGTTATACGTTATACGTTATACGTTATACGTTATACGTTATACGTTATACGTTATACGTTGTACGTTATACGTTGTACGTTATACGTTGTACGTTATACGTTGTACGTTGTACGTTGTACGTTGTACGTTATACGTTGTACGTTATACGTTATACGTTATACGTTATACGTTATACGTTATACGTTATACGTTATACGTTATACGTTATACGTTATACGTTATACGTGATACGTTATACTTTACATGTTATGCGTTATACGTTTTACGTTATTCGTTATACGTTCTTCGTTACACGTTATACGTTATAGGTTATACGTTATACGTTATACGTTATACGTTATACGTTATACGTTATACGTTATACGTTATACGTCATACGTAATATGTAACGCGTCATACGTTTTACGTTATTCGTTATACGTTATACGTTATACGTTATACGTTATACGTTATACGTTATACGTTATACGTTATACGTTATACGTTATACGTTATACGTTATACGATATATGTTATACGTTATTCGTTATACGTTCTTCGTTAAACGTTATACGTTATACGTTATGCGTTATACGTTTTACGTTATTCGTTATACGTCATACGTTATACGTTATTCTTTATACGTTATACGTTATACGTTATTCTTTATACGTCATACGTTATACGTTATACGGTATACGTTATACGTTATACGTTATACGTTATACGTTATACGTTATACGTTATACGTTATACGGTATACGATATACGTTTTACGTTACTCGTTATACGTTATACGTTATACGTTATACGTTATACGTTATACGTTATACGTTATACGTAATATGTAACGCGTCATACGTTTTACGTTATTCGTTATACGTTATACGTTATACGTTATACGTTATACGTTATACGTTATACGTTATACGGTATACGTTATACGTTATACGTTATACGTTATACGTTATACGTTATACGTTATACGTTATACGTTATACGTTTTACGATATACGTTGTACGTTATACGTTCTTCGTTTTACGATATACGTTATACGATATACGTTATACGTACTTCGTTACACGTTATACGTTAAACGTTATGCGTTATACGTTTTACGTTATTCGTTATACGTCATACGTTATACGTTATTCTTTATACGTTATACGTTATACGTTATTCTTTATACGTCATACGTTATACGTTTTACGATATACGTTATACGTTATACGTTTTACGATATACGTTATACGTTATACGTTCTTCGTTTTACGATATACGTTATACGATATACGTTATACGTTCTTCGTTACACGTTATACGTTAAACGTTATGCGTTATACGTTTTACGTTATTCGTTTTACGTTATACGTTATACGTTATACGTTATACGTTATACGTTATACGTTATACGTTATACGTTATACGTTATACGTTATACGTTATACGTTATACGTAATATGTAACGCGTCATACGTTTTACGTTATTCGTTATACGTTATACGTTATACGTTATACGTTATACGTTATACGTTATACGTTATACGGTATACGTTATACGTTATACGTTGTACGTTATACGTTATACGTTATACGTTATACGTTATACGTTATACGTTTTACGATATACGTTATACGTTATACGTTCTTCGTTTTACGATATACGTTATACGATATACGTTATACGTACTTCGTTACACGTTATACGTTAAACGTTATGCGTTATACGTTTTACGTTATTCGTTATACGTCATACGTTATACGTTATTCTTTATACGTTATACGTTATACGTTATTCTTTATACGTCATACGTTATACGTTATTCTTTATACGTTATACGTTATACGTTATTCTTTATACGTCATACGTTATACGTTTTACGATATACGTTATACGTTATACGTTTTACGATATACGTTATACGTTATACGTTCTTCGTTTTACGATATACGTTATACGATATACGTTATACGTTCTTCGTTACACGTTATACGTTAAACGTTATGCGTTATACGTTTTACGTTATTCGTTTTACGTTATACGTTATACGTTATACGTTTTACGTTATACGTTATTCGTTATTCGTTATACGTTATACGTTATACGTTATACGTTATACGTAATACGTTATACGTTATACGTTATACGTTATACGTTATACGTTATACGTTATACGTTATACGTTATACGTTATACGGTATACGTTATACGTTATACGTTATACGTTATACGTTATACGTTATACGTTATACGTTATACGGTATACGATATACGTTTTACGTTACTCGTTATACGTTATACGTTATACGTTATACGTTATACGTAATATGTAACGCGTCATACGTTTTACGTTATTCGTTATACGTTTTACGTTATACGTTATACGTTATACGTTATACGATATACGTTATACGTTATACGTTATACGTTATACGATATATGTTATACGTTCTTCGTTTTACGATATACGTTATACGATATACGTTATACGTACTTCGTTACACGTTATACGTTAAACGTTTTGCGTTATACGTTTTACGTTATTCGTTATACGTTATACGTTATACGTTATACGTTATACGTTATACGTTATACGTTATACGTTATACGTTATACGTTATACGTTATACGTTATACGTTATACGTTATACGTTATACGTTATACGTTATACGTTATACGTTATACGTTATACGTTATACGTTATACGTTATACGTTATACGTTATACGTTATACGTTATACGTTATACGTTATACGTTATACGTTATACGTTATACGTTATACGTTATACGTTATACGTTATACGTTATACGTTATACGTTATACGTTATACGTTATACGTTATACGTTATACGTTATACGTTATACGTTATACGTTATACGTTATACGTTATACGTTATACGATATATGTTATACGTTATTCGTTATACGTTCTTCGTTACACGTTATACGTTATACGTTATGCGTTATACGTTTTACGTTATTCGTTATACGTCATACGTTATACGATATATGTTATACGTTCTTCGTTTTACGATATACGTTATACGATATACGTTATACGTACTTCGTTACACGTTATACGTTAAACGTTATGCGTTATACGTTATACGTTATACGTTATACGTTATACGTTATACGTTATACGTTATACGTTATACGTTATACGTTATACGTTATACGTTATACGTTATACGTTATACGTTATACGTTGTACGTTATACGTTGTACGTTATACGTTGTACGTTATACGTTGTACGTTGTACGTTGTACGTTGTACGTTATACGTTGTACGTTATACGTTATACGTTATACGTTATACGTTATACGTTATACGTTATACGTTATACGTTATACGTTATACGTTATACGTTATACGTGATACGTTATACTTTACATGTTATGCGTTATACGTTTTACGTTATTCGTTATACGTTCTTCGTTACACGTTATACGTTATAGGTTATACGTTATACGTTATACGTTATACGTTATACGTTATACGTTATACGTTATACGTTATACGTCATACGTAATATGTAACGCGTCATACGTTTTACGTTATTCGTTATACGTTATGCGTTATACGTTATACGTTATACGTTATACGTTATACGTTATACGTTATACGTTATACGTTATACGTTATACGTTATACGATATATGTTATACGTTATTCGTTATACGTTCTTCGTTACACGTTATACGTTATACGTTATGCGTTATACGTTTTACGTTATTCGTTATACGTCATACGTTATACGTTATTCTTTATACGTTATACGTTATACGTTATTCTTTATACGTCATACGTTATACGTTTTACGATATACGTTATACGTTATACGTTATACGTTATACGTTATACGTTATACGTTATACGTTATACGTTATACGTTATACGTTATACGTTATACGTTATACGTTATACGTTATACGTTATACGTTATACGTTATACGTTATACGTTATACGTTATACGTTATACGTTATACGTTATACGTTATACGTTATACGTTATACGTTATACGTTATACGTTATACGATATATGTTATACGTTATTCGTTATACGTTCTTCGTTACACGTTATACGTTATACGTTATGCGTTATACGTTTTACGTTATTCGTTATACGTCATACGTTATACGATATATGTTATACGTTCTTCGTTTTACGATATACGTTATACGATATACGTTATACGTACTTCGTTACACGTTATACGTTAAACGTTATGCGTTATACGTTATACGTTATACGTTATACGTTATACGTTATACGTTATACGTTATACGTTATACGTTATACGTTATACGTTATACGTTATACGTTATACGTTATACGTTATACGTTGTACGTTATACGTTGTACGTTATACGTTGTACGTTATACGTTGTACGTTGTACGTTGTACGTTGTACGTTATACGTTGTACGTTATACGTTATACGTTATACGTTATACGTTATACGTTATACGTTATACGTTATACGTTATACGTTATACGTTATACGTTATACGTGATACGTTATACTTTACATGTTATGCGTTATACGTTTTACGTTATTCGTTATACGTTCTTCGTTACACGTTATACGTTATAGGTTATACGTTATACGTTATACGTTATACGTTATACGTTATACGTTATACGTTATACGTTATACGTCATACGTAATATGTAACGCGTCATACGTTTTACGTTATTCGTTATACGTTATGCGTTATACGTTATACGTTATACGTTATACGTTATACGTTATACGTTATACGTTATACGTTATACGTTATACGTTATACGATATATGTTATACGTTATTCGTTATACGTTCTTCGTTACACGTTATACGTTATACGTTATGCGTTATACGTTTTACGTTATTCGTTATACGTCATACGTTATACGTTATTCTTTATACGTTATACGTTATACGTTATTCTTTATACGTCATACGTTATACGTTTTACGATATACGTTATACGTTATACGTTATACGTTATACGTTATACGTTATACGTTATACGTTATACGTTATACGTTATACGTTATACGTAATATGTAACGCGTCATACGTTTTACGTTATTCGTTATACGTTATACGTTATACGTTATACGTTATACGTTATACGTTATACGGTATACGTTATACGTTATACGTTATACGTTATACGTTATACGTTATACGTTATACGTTATACGTTATACGTTATACGTTTTACGATATACGTTATACGTTATACGTTCTTCGTTTTACGATATACGTTATACGATATACGTTATACGTACTTCGTTACACGTTAAACGTTAAACGTTATGCGTTATACGTTTTACGTTATTCGTTATACGTCATACGATATACGTTATTCTTTATACGTTATACGTTATACGTTATTCTTTATACGTCATACGTTATACGTTTTACGATATACGTTATACGTTATACGTTTTACGATATACGTTATACGTTATACGTTCTTCGTTTTACGATATACGTTATACGATATACGTTATACGTTCTTCGTTACACGTTATACGTTAAACGTTATGCGTTATACGTTTTACGTTATTCGTTTTACGTTATACGTTAGACGTTATACGTTTTACGTTATACGTTATTCGTTATTCGTTATACGTTATACGTTATACGTTATACGTTATACGTATTACGTTATACGTTATACGTTATACGTTATACGTTATACGTTATACGTTATACGTTATACGTTATACGTTATACGGTATACGTTATACGTTATACGTTATACGTTATACGTTATACGTTATACGTTATACGTTATACGGTATACGATATACGTTTTACGTTACTCGTTATACGTTATACGTTATACGTTATACGTTATACGTAATATGTAACGCGTCATACGTTTTACGTTATTCGTTATACGTTTTACGTTATACGTTATACGTTATACGTTATACGTTATACGTTATACGTTATACGTTATACGTTATACGTTATACGATATATGTTATACGTTATTCGTTATACGTTCTTCGTTACACGTTATACGTTATACGTTATGCGTTATACGTTTTACGTTATTCGTTATACGTCATACGTTATACGTTATTCTTTATACGTTATACGTTATACGTTATTCTTTATACGTCATACGTTATACGTTTTACGATATACGTTATACGTTATACGTTATACGTTATACGGTATACGTTATACGTTATACGTTATACGTTATACGTTATACGTTATACGTTATACGTTATACGTTATACGTTATACATTTACGATATACGTTATACGTTATACGTTCTTCGTTTTACGATATACGTTATACGATATACGTTATACGTTCTTCGTTACACGTTATACGTTAAACGTTATGCGTTATACGTTTTACGTTATTCGTTTTACGTTATACGTTATACGTTATTCTTTATACGTTATACGTTATACGTTATTCTTTATACGTCATACGTTATACGTTTTACGATATACGTTATACGTTATACGTTATACGTTATACGTTATACGTTATACGTTATGCGTTATACGTTATACGTTATACGTTATACGTTATACGTTATACGTTATACGTTATACGTTATACGTTATACGTTATACGTTATACGTTATACGTTATACGTTTTACGATATACGTTATACGTTATACGCTCTACGTTCAACCTTATACGTTATACGTTATACGTTATACGTTATACGTTATAAGTTATACGTTAGACGTTATACGTTATTCGTTATACGTTATACGTTATACGTTATACGTTATACGTTATACGTAATATGTAATGCGTCATACGTTTTACGTTATTCGTTATACCTTTTTCGTTACAAGTTATACGTTATATGTCATACGTTATAAGTTATACGTCATAAGTTATACGATACACGTTATACGTTATACGAAATATGTAATACGTAATACGCTTTACGTTATTCGTTATACGTTCTTCGTTACACGTTATACGTTATACGTTATGCGTTATACGTTATTCGTGATACGTTATACGTTATACGTTATACGTTATACGTTATACGTTATACGTTATACGTTATACGTTATACGTTATACGTTATACGTTATACGTTATACGTTATACGTTATACGTTATACGTTATACGTTATACGTTATACGTTATACGTTATACGATATACGTTATACGTTATTCGTTATACGTTCTTCGTTACACGTTATACGTTATACGTTACGCGTTATACGTTTTACGTTATTCGTTATACGTTATACGTTATACGTTATACGTTATACGTTATACGTAATATGTAATGCGTCATACGTTTTACGTTATTCGTTATACCTTTTTCGTTACAAGTTATACGTTATATGTCATACGTTATAAGTTATACGTCATAAGTTATACGATACACGTTATACGTTATACGAAATATGTAATACGTAATACGCTTTACGTTATTCGTTATACGTTCTTCGTTACACGTTATACGTTATACGTTATGCGTTATACGTTATTCGTGATACGTTATACGTTATACGTTATACGTTATACGTTATACGTTATACGTTATACGTTATACGTTATACGTTATACGGTATACGTTATACGTTATTCTTGATACGTTATACGTTATACGTTATACGTTATACGTTATACATTATACGCTATACGTTATACGTTATACGTTATACGTTATACGTTATACGTTATACGTTATACGTTATACGTTATACGTTATACGTTATACGTGATACGTTATACTTTACATGTTATGCGTTATACGTTTTACGTTATTCGTTATACGTTCTTCGTTACACGTTATACGTTATAGGTTATACGTTATACGTTATACGTTATACGTTATACGTTATACGTTATACGTTATACGTTACACGTTATACGTTATACGTCATAGGTTATACGTTATACGTCATAGGTTATACGTTATACGTTATTCTTTATGCGTTATACGTTATACGTTATACGTTATACGTTATACGTTATACGTTATACGTTATACGGTATACGTTATACGTTATACGTTATACGGTGTACGTTATACGTTATACGTTATACGTTATACGTTATACGGTATACGTTATACGTTATACGTTATACGTTATACGTTATACGTTATACGTTATACGTTATACGTTATACGGTGTACGTTATACGTTATAGGTTATACGTTATACGTTATACGGTATACGTTATACGTTATACGTTATACGTTATACGTTATACGTTATACGTTATACGTTATACGGTATACGTTATACGTTTTACGTTATACGTTATACGTTATACGTTATACGTTATACGGTATACGTTATACGTTATACGTTATACGTTATACGTTATACGTTATACGGTAAACGTTATACGTTATACGTTATACGTTATACGTCATAGGTTATACGTTATACGTTATACGTTATACGTTATACGTTATACGTTATTCGTTATACGTTCTTCGTTACACGTTATACGTTATACGTTATGCGTTATACGTTTTACGTTATTCGGTATACCTTATACGTTATACGTTATACGTTATACGTTATACGTTATACGTTATACGTTATACGTAATATGTAATGCGTCATACGTTTTACGTTATTCGTTATACGTTTTTCGTTACAAGTTATACGATATACGTCATACGTTATAAGTTATACGTCATAAGTTATACGATACACGATATACGTTATACGAAATATGTAATACGTAATACGCTTTACGTTATTCGTTATACGTTCTTCGTTACACGTTGTACGTTATACGTTATGCGTTATACGTTTTACGTTATTCGTGATACGTTATACGTTATACGTTATACGTTATACGTTATACGTTATACGTTATACGTTATACGGTATACGTTATACGTTATACGTTATACGTTATGCGTTATACGTTATACGTTATACGTTATACGTTATACGTTATACGTTATACGTTATACGTTATACGTTATACGTTATACGTTCTGCGTTATACGTTATACGTTATACGTTATTCGTTATACGTTCTTCGTTACACGTTATACGTTATACGTTATGCGTTATACGTTTTGCGTTATTCGTTGGACGTTATACGTTATACGTTATAGGTTATACGTTATACGTTATACGTTATACGTTATACTTTATTCGTTATACCTTATACGTTATACGTTATACGTTATACGGTATACGATATACGTTATACGTTATACGTTATACGTTATCCGTTATACGTTATACGTTATACGTTATACGTTATACGTCATACGTTATACGTTATACGTTATACGTTATACGTTATACGTTATACGATATACGTTATACGTTATACGTTATACGTTATACGTCATAGGTTATACGTTATACGTTATTCTTTATGCGTTATACGATATACGTTATACGTTATACGGTATACTATATACGTTATGCGTTATACGTTTTACGTTATACGTTATACGTTATACGTTATACGTTATACGTTATACGTTATACGTTATACGTTATACGTTATACGTTATACGATATACGTTATACGTTATACGTTATATGTCATAGGTTATACGTTATACGTTATACGTTATACGTTATACGTTATACGTTATACGTTATACGTTATACGTTATACGTTATACGTTATACGTTATACGTTATACGTTATACGTTATACGTTATTCGTTATACGTAATACGTTATACGTTATACGTTATACGTTATACGTTATACGTTATACGTTATACGTTATACGTTATACGTTATACGTTATACGTTATACGTTATACGTTATACGTTATACGTTATACGGTATACGTTATACGTTATATGTTATACGTTATACGTTATACGGTATACGTTATACGTTATACGTTATACGTTATACGTTATACGTTATACGTTATACGTTATACGTTATACGTTATACGTTATACGTTATACGTTATACGTCATACGTTATACGTTATACGTTATACGTTATACGTTATACGATATACGTTATACGTTATACGTTATACGTCATAGGTTATACGTTATACGTTATTCTTTATGCGTTATACGTTATACGATATACGTTATACGTTATACGGTATACGATATACGTTATGCGTTATACGTTTTACGTTATACGTTATACGTTATACGTTATACGTTATACGTTATACGTTATACGTTATACGTTATACGGTATACGTAATACGTTATACGTTATACGTTATACGTTATACGTTATACGTTATACGTTATACGTTATACGGTATACGTTATACGTTATACGTTATACGTTATACGTTATACGTTATACGTTATACGGTATACGTTATACGTTATACGTTATACGTTATACGTTATACGTTATACGGTATACGTTATACGTTCTACGTTATACGATATACGTTATACGTTATTCGTTATACGTTCTTCGTTACACGTTATACGTTATACGTTATGCGTTATACGTTTTGCGTTATTCGTTATACGTTATACGTTATACGTTATACGTTATTCTTTATACGTTATACGTTATACGTTATTCTTTATACGTCATACGTTATACGTTTTACGATATACGTTATACGTTATACGTTATACGTTATACGTTATACGGTATACGTTATACGTTATACGTTATACGTTATACGTTATACGTTATACGTTATACGTCATACGTTATACGTTATACGTTTTACGATATACGTTATACGTTATACGTTATACGTTATACGATATACGTCATACGTTATAAGTTATACGTCATAAGTTATACGATACACGTTATACGTTATACGAAATATGTAATACGTAATACGCTTTACGTTATTCGTTATACGTCATAAGTTATACGATACACGTTATACGTTATACGAAATATGTAATACGTAATTCGCTTTACGTTATTCGTTATACGTTCTTCGTTACACGTTATACGTTATACGTTATGCGTTATACGTTTTACGTTATTCGTGATACGTTATACGTTATACGTTATACGTTATACGTTATACGTTATACGGTATACGTTATACGTTATACGTTATACGTTATGCGTTATACGTTATACGTTATACGTTATACGTTATACGTTATACGTTATACGTTATACGTTATACGTTATACGTTATACGTTATACGTTATACGTTATACGATATACGTTTTACGTTATTCGTTATACGTTATACGTTATACGTTATACGTTATACGTTATACGTCATAGGTTATACGTTATACGTTATTCGTTATGCGTTATACGTTATACGTTATACGTTATACGTTATACGTTATACGTTATACGTTATACGTTATACGTTATACGTTATACGTTATACGTTATACGTTATACGTTATAAGTTATACGTTATACGTTTTACGTTAATCGTGATACGTTATACGTTATACGTTATACGTTATACGTTATACGTTATACGTTATACGTTATACGTTATACGTTATACGTTATACGTTATACGTTATACGTTATACGTTATACGTTATACGTTATACGTTATACGTTATACGTTATACGTTATACGTTATACGTTATACGTTATACGTTATACGTTATACGTTATACGTTATACGTTATACGTTATACGTTATACGTTATACGTTATACGTTATACGTTATACGATATACGTTATACGTTATACGTTATACGTTATACGTTATACGATATACGTTATACGTTATACGTTATATGTCATAGGTTATACGTTATACGTTATACGTTATACGTTATACGTTATACGTTATACGTTATACGTTATACGTTATACGTTATACGTTATACGTTATACGTTATTCGTTATACGTAATACGTTATACGTTATACGTTATACGTTATACGTTATACGTTATACGTTATACGTTATACGTTATACGTTATACGTTATACGTTATACGTTATACGTTATACGTTATACGTTATACGGTATACGTTATACGTTATATGTTATACGTTATACGTTATACGGTATACGTTATACGTTATACGTTATGCGTTATACGTTATACGTTATACGTTATACGTTATACGTTATACGTTATACGTTATACGTTATACGTTATACGTCATACGTTATACGTTATACGTTATACGTTATACGTTATACGATATACGTTATACGTTATACGTTATACGTCATAGGTTATACGTTATACGTTATTCTTTATGCGTTATACGTTATACGATATACGTTATACGTTATACGGTATACGATATACGTTATGCGTTATACGTTTTACGTTATACGTTATACGTTATACGTTATACGTTATACGTTATACGTTATACGTTATACGTTATACGGTATACGTAATACGTTATACGTTATACGTTATACGTTATACGTTATACGTTATACGTTATACGTTATACGGTATACGTTATACGTTATACGTTATACGTTATACGTTATACGTTATACGTTATACGGTATACGTTATACGTTATACGTTATACGTTATACGTTATACGTTATACGGTATACGTTATACGTTCTACGTTATACGATATACGTTATACGTTATTCGTTATACGTTCTTCGTTACACGTTATACGTTATACGTTATGCGTTATACGTTTTGCGTTATTCGTTATACGTTATACGTTATACGTTATACGTTATTCTTTATACGTTATACGTTATACGTTATTCTTTATACGTCATACGTTATACGTTTTACGATATACGTTATACGTTATACGTTATACGTTATACGTTATACGGTATACGTTATACGTTATACGTTATACGTTATACGTTATACGTTATACGTTATACGTCATACGTTATACGTTATACGTTTTACGATATACGTTATACGTTATACGTTATACGTTATACGATATACGTCATACGTTATAAGTTATACGTCATAAGTTATACGATACACGTTATACGTTATACGAAATATGTAATACGTAATACGCTTTACGTTATTCGTTATACGTCATAAGTTATACGATACACGTTATACGTTATACGAAATATGTAATACGTAATACGCTTTACGTTATTCGTTATACGTTCTTCGTTACACGTTATACGTTATACGTTATGCGTTATACGTTTTACGTTATTCGTGATACGTTATACGTTATACGTTATACGTTATACGTTATACGTTATACGGTATACGTTATACGTTATACGTTATACGTTATGCGTTATACGTTATACGTTATACGTTATACGTTATACGTTATACGTTATACGTTATACGTTATACGTTATACGTTATACGTTATACGTTATACGTTATACGTTATACGTTTTACGTTATTCGTTATACGTTATACGTTATACGTTATACGTTATACGTTATACGTCATAGGTTATACGTTATACGTTATTCGTTATGCGTTATACGTTATACGTTATACGTTATACGTTATACGTTATACGTTATACGTAATACGTTATACGTTATACGTTATACGTTATACGTTATACGTTATACGTTATAAGTTATACGTTATACGTTTTACGTTAATCGTGATACGTTATACGTTATACGTTATACGTTATACGTTATACGTTATACGTTATACGTTATACGTTATACGTTATACGTTATACGTTATACGTTATACGTTATACGTTATACGTTATACGTTATACGTTATACGTTATACGTTATACGTTATACGTTATACGTTATACGTTATACGTTATACGTTATACGTTATACGTTATACGTTATACGTTATACGTTATACGTCATACGGTATACGATATACGTTATGCGTTATAAGTTTTACGTTATTCGTTATACGTTATACGTTATACGTTATACGTTATACGTTATACGTTATACGTTATACGTTATACGTTATACGTTATACGTTATACGATATACGTTATACGTTATACGTTATACGTTATACGGTATACGATATACGTTATGCGTTATAAGTTTTACGTTATTCGTTATACGTTATACGTTATACGTTATACGTTATACGTTATACGTTATACGTTATACGTTATACTTTATACGTTATACGATATACGTTATACGTTATACGTTCTACGTTATACGATATACGTTATACGTTATTCGTTATACGTTCTTCGTTACACCTTATACGTATACGTTATGCGTTTATACGTTTTACGTTATTCGATATATACGTATACGTTAACTTTATTCTTTATACGTTAATACGTATACGTTATTCTTTATACGTCATACGTTATAACGTATAAAAAACGTATAATAAAAATTATACGCTATACGTTATACGTTATACGGTATACTCTTCGTACACGTTATACGTTATACGTTATGCGTTATACGTTTTGCGTTATTCGTTGGACGTTATAACGTTATACGATATAGGTTATACGTTATACGTTAACGTTTAATACTTTATACGTTATAACGTTATACGTTAAACGTTATTCGTTATACGTAATACGTTTATACGTTATACGTTATACGTTATAACGTTATACGTTTTTACGTTATACGTTATACGTTATACGTTATATACGTTATACGTTATACGTTATACGTTATACGGTATACGTTATACGTTATATGTTATACGTTATACGTTATACGGTATACGTTATACGTTATACGTTATGCGTTATACGTTATACGTTATACGTTATACGTTATACGTTATACGTTATACGTTATACGTTATACGTTATACGTCATACGTTATACGTTATACGTTATACGTTATACGTTATACGATATACGTTATACGTTATACGTTATACGTCATAGGTTATACGTTATACGTTATTCTTTATGCGTTATACGTTATACGATATACGTTATACGTTATACGGTATACGATATACGTTATGCGTTATACGTTTTACGTTATACGTTATACGTTATACGTTATACGTTATACGTTATACGTTATACGTTATACGTTATACGGTATACGTAATACGTTATACGTTATACGTTATACGTTATACGTTATACGTTATACGTTATACGTTATACGGTATACGTTATACGTTATACGTTATACGTTATACGTTATACGTTATACGTTATACGGTATACGTTATACGTTATACGTTATACGTTATACGTTATACGGTATACGTTATACGTTCTACGTTATACGATATACGTTATACGTTATTCGTTATACGTTCTTCGTTACACGTTATACGTTATACGTTATGCGTTATACGTTTTGCGTTATTCGTTATACGTTATACGTTATACGTTATACGTTATTCTTTATACGTTATACGTTATACGTTATTCTTTATACGTCATACGTTATACGTTTTACGATATACGTTATACGTTATACGTTATACGTTATACGTTATACGGTATACGTTATACGTTATACGTTATACGTTATACGTTATACGTTATACGTTATACGTCATACGTTATACGTTATACGTTTTACGATATACGTTATACGTTATACGTTATACGTTATACGATATACGTCATACGTTATAAGTTATACGTCATAAGTTATACGATACACGTTATACGTTATACGAAATATGTAATACGTAATACGCTTTACGTTATTCGTTATACGTCATAAGTTATACGATACACGTTATACGTTATACGAAATATGTAATACGTAATACGCTTTACGTTATTCGTTATACGTTCTTCGTTACACGTTATACGTTATACGTTATGCGTTATACGTTTTACGTTATTCGTGATACGTTATACGTTATACGTTATACGTTATACGTTATACGTTATACGGTATACGTTATACGTTATACGTTATACGTTATGCGTTATACGTTATACGTTATACGTTATACGTTATACGTTATACGTTATACGTTATACGTTATACGTTATACGTTATACGTTATACGTTATACGTTATACGTTATACGTTTTACGTTATTCGTTATACGTTATACGTTATACGTTATACGTTATACGTTATACGTCATAGGTTATACGTTATACGTTATTCGTTATGCGTTATACGTTATACGTTATACGTTATACGTTATACGTTATACGTTATACGTAATACGTTATACGTTATACGTTATACGTTATACGTTATACGTTATACGTTATAAGTTATACGTTATACGTTTTACGTTAATCGTGATACGTTATACGTTATACGTTATACGTTATACGTTATACGTTATACGTTATACGTTATACGTTATACGTTATACGTTATACGTTATACGTTATACGTTATACGTTATACGTTATACGTTATACGTTATACGTTATACGTTATACGTTATACGTTATACGTTATACGTTATACGTTATACGTTATACGTTATACGTTATACGTTATACGTTATACGTCATACGGTATACGATATACGTTATGCGTTATAAGTTTTACGTTATTCGTTATACGTTATACGTTATACGTTATACGTTATACGTTATACGTTATACGTTATACGTTATACGTTATACGTTATACGTTATACGATATACGTTATACGTTATACGTTATACGTTATACGGTATACGATATACGTTATGCGTTATAAGTTTTACGTTATTCGTTATACGTTATACGTTATACGTTATACGTTATACGTTATACGTTATACGTTATACGTTATACTTTATACGTTATACGATATACGTTATACGTTATACGTTCTACGTTATACGATATACGTTATACGTTATTCGTTATACGTTCTTCGTTACACCTTATACGTTATACGTTATGCGTTATACGTTTTACGTTATTCGTTATACGTTATACGTTATACGTTATTCTTTATACGTTATACGTTATACGTTATTCTTTATACGTCATACGTTATACGTTTTACGATATACATTATACGCTATACGTTATACGTTATACGGTATACGTTCTTCGTTACACGTTATACGTTATACGTTATGCGTTATACGTTTTGCGTTATTCGTTGGACGTTATACGTTATACGTTATAGGTTATACGTTATACGTTATACGTTATACGTTATACTTTATTCGTTATACCTTATACGTTATACGTTATACGTTATACGGTATACGATATACGTTATACGTTATACGTTATACGTTATACGTTATACGTTATACGTTATACGTTATACGTTATACGTTATACGTTATACGTTATACGTTATACGTTATACGTTATACGTTATACGTTATACGTTATACGTTATACGTTATACGTTATACGGTATACGATATACGTTATGCGTTATAAGTTTTACGTTATTCGTTATACGTTATACGTTATACGTTATACGTTATACGTTATACGTTATACGTTATACGTTATACGTTATACGTTATACGTTATACGTTATACGATATACGTTATACGTTATACGTTATACGTTATACGGTATACGATATACGTTATGCGTTATAAGTTTTACGTTATTCGTTATACGTTATACGTTATACGTTATACGTTATACGTTATACGTTATACGTTATACGTTATACTTTATACGTTATACGATATACGTTATACGTTATACGTTCTACGTTATACGATATACGTTATACGTTATTCGTTATACGTTCTTCGTTACACCTTATACGTTATACGTTATGCGTTATACGATATACGTTATACGTTATACGTTATACGTTATACGTCATAGGTTATACGTTATACGTTATTCTTTATGCGTTATACGATATACGTTATACGTTATACGGTATACTATATACGTTATGCGTTATACGTTTTACGTTATACGTTATACGTTATACGTTATACGTTATACGTTATACGTTATACGTTATACGTTATACGTTATACGATATACGTTATACGTTATACGTTATATGTCATAGGTTATACGTTATACGTTATACGTTATACGTTATACGTTATACGTTATACGTTATACGTTATACGTTATACGTTATACGTTATACGTTATACGTTATACGTCATAGGTTATACGTTATACGTTATTCTTTATGCGTTATACGATATACGTTATACGTTATACGGTATACGTTATACGTTATACGTTATACGTTATACGTTATACGGTATACGTTATACGTTATACGTTATACGTTATACGTTATACGTTATACGTTATACGTTATACGGTATACGTTATACGTTTTACGTTATTCGTTATACGTTATACGTTATACGTTATTCTTTATACGTTATACGTTATACGTTATTCTTTATACGTCATACGTTATACGTTTTACGATATACGTTATACGTTATACGTTATACGTTATACGTTATACGGTATACGTTATACGTTATACTTTATACGTTATACGTTATGCGTTATACGTTATACGTTATACGTTATACGATATACGTTATACGTTATACGTTATATGTCATAGGTTATACGTTATACGTTATACGTTATACGTTATACGTTATACGTTATACGTTATACGTTATACGTTATACGTTATACGTTATACGTTATACGTTATACGTCATAGGTTATACGTTATACGTTATTCTTTATGCGTTATACGATATACGTTATACGTTATACGGTATACGTTATACGTTATACGTTATACGTTATACGTTATACGGTATACGTTATACGTTATACGTTATACGTTATACGTTATACGTTATACGTTATACGTTATACGGTATACGTTATACGTTTTACGTTATTCGTTATACGTTATACGTTATACGTTATACGTTATACGTTATACGTTATACGTTATTCTTTATACGTTATACGTTATACGTTATTCTTTATACGTCATACGTT